>NC_135235.1:472579242-472821742 GCF_051348905.1 Ranitomeya variabilis | reverse complement strand
TTTTCGTTTTACCAACATTGTACTTATGTCATTTTATGTTTTCCTCAATGTTTGTATCCAAAGTTAATTTTGCATAATTTTGATGCAGTGTATATAGAGCAATGGATTGTATTAATAGTAAAAAAATAAAAAAGCTAAGTTAGGGCTGTTCAACACTATCTCAGTCTGAATGGTGTCAATAAAAAACCTAAACCTTCATGGACCCCCAGCTTTCATGTTCTGGGTGGTTCTTCTAGACAGGCAGCCTCCGATAGAATAGATGTTGGATGTAACTTTACACTTGGCATAAGTTCTCAATGTCCATGATGTTCCTCTCCAAATAAATAGATTGCTTTTTTATTATGCTCCGATAATTTGTAATTTCAAGGTGACAATAGGGATGCTTTCACATTTACACATTTTGGTCAGTTTTCGACATTAGTATTTGTATACCTAACCCATACAAAAGATTTGCTCCTCTTTCATATTTTGGACCCACTCTTGGTTTTGCCTTACAAGTACTGATTCAATGTCCAGTACTGTGGTGGAGAAGCCAAAGACTTGTTAGCACAGTAGCAGAACTGTTCTTGTCATCAACATGTCAGAGACCATGATAAACTCCATGAGTCAATGAGGTCCATCAGACACCATTGGTCCACAACACAGATGTGAGTTTAGCCTTAGGCAAAGTTGACGCTATTTGGTGACATTAAGCAATTTTGTTTGATTTGATGGAAAGAATAAGGCAAAAATCTGTGATATTCTTGACATCAAAATGATGGACCCTGACAGACCTCAGTGTCATCAATGTCAATAGGGGTTTATCAGGTGATTTTGGTATGTGCTGTAACCTTGTATAACAAGTGAGATATGATTGCATCTATGTATGTGAATGGAGAAAGTAACATGAAACAACAGCACATCACACAAATAGGTATTTGTAAGTCATAAAGAAGTGGGCTAATCTTTCAGCACATTGTTGTATTTTATTTGATCTATTAGTTTACAGCGGTGTACCAAAAGATGGAGAGGGTTTGGTGAAGAAGAAAAATGGGACAATTAATCTTTGATGGAGCCCTAAAAAATAGTCTGACCACAGGGAAGCATATTTAACTTTTAGGCTCAGTTCACACGTTGCGTTTTTTTCCGCACAGGCAAAACGTCTTCTTTTGGCAGTAAAGAAGCAACGTCAAAAAAGCAAGTTTTGCTGAGTGTGTGCCAATGTTTTTTGCAGCGTTTTTTTTTACTGCGTTTTGTCGGGGTACATTTGTTTCTTGTGCATGCTGATAATTTTTTTTATGCACTAAACTTTATCGGATTCCACTTTATCAGGTTTTGGCACCAAAACAGCGTTTGCAGCATTTTTCTTTTTATTGCACTAATGGGTGAAAAACGCTGCAAAATGCTGAAAGAAGTAACATGCTCCATTTTCTAAAAACGCAGCTCTTTGACAAAAACAGTCAGGAAAAAAAACAAGGTGTGTGCATGCGATTTCTGAAATTTTATAAACTTTGCTGGTACTGAAACGCTGCTGAAAATTTGCTTTAAAAAATGCAGCAAATACGCAACGTTTGAACATAGTCTTAGAGAATGCAACGTTAGATTAGTCAGTCAGAAAAGTAATTAGTCTATTTTAATACTGTTCTTCAACTTAGTATTCCATTGTTTTTAGTAAGAAAGAGAAAAACAACAACAAATAAATAAATCCGCCATACAGTTTCAGTCATTTGAACTTTTTTTATTTCATATACCCAATATTCAACTGGTCTTTTCCAAGAGAATAATGATCACAGAATTAACTGTTAAAGAGCAGAAGGAGCCGAGTAGATTGATATATAGTTTTGTGAGAATCGATTCAGTATAACCTGTGTTTTCATCATTTAATCCGTTGCTCTTCCTGTGATTTTGGGTCCTGGTCCCTGTCCACAGCAGCCTCTGCATCTTCTTATGACCTGTAAAAACAGCAGGACTGCGCGGGCAGCACAATGCAGGGACGTCATTGCCCTGCCTGCCCTTGGACCCTGATGCATTGTAAACTGCCGGTCTATAGCACCCTGCGGCCTACAAGATGGAGAGTAATAGGTCAGGGAACATGTTTCTCATTGCTCCAGCACGGAAACTCTACTGACGTCATGTTGATGATGACACTGTTCACATTTTCGCTTACTAGATATCTGGGGCACTGGGCAAGTATTTTGGGCTTGCAGCCATGGATCTTTGAGGCTAGCTACTCCACTGACAGCCATATAATTAAACAAATAGAGTAGTAGTTAACCATGGCACTCAGTTTATGATTTAGGAAAAGATACTTTTTGGGAGATCGGCTTTGGTATCCATGTATACAGTAGAGACCACCATGTTCCAGATGATGTTATGGAGACACAAGCCATCACACACCTATATCACTCAAATGTAGAAACTGGGAGAAAGAAGAGTGTCATATAGGGTTTTAACTGTTAAACATGCGAAAAAACAGAGAAACAGTCGGTTCACCTGGTAAAGTGACACCTAAGAAACATGTAAAAATCGCATGTATCAGCTGCTGCACAACACAAGTCTAAAGGACTTAGGGTAAGTTCACACTGGGCGTTTTTGCTGCTTTTTTTCTGCAGCAAAACCTGATTTCTTGGCAGGTAAGAAGCTGCGGCAAATATGCAGGTTTAGGTACATTTTTTGTTGCGGTTTTGCTGCGGTTTCTTGGTGAGTTTTTTGGCTAACTTGTGTCCCTTTGACCGTGCTAATGTCCATGAGTTTTCTGCAGAAAAAAAAAAACTGCAAATAATAGTACCTGCGTTTTTGCAGCGTTTTTTCAACACCCATTCAAGCCAATGGGTGAAAAACGCTGCAAAAACCCTGAAATAAGTGACATGCTCTATGTCCAAAAAAAGCAGCAAAGCACAAAATCCTGATGACAAAAAAAAAAACAATGTGTGTGCATGAGATTTCTGAAATCTGGTACTGTAAAAATCAGCTGTAAATTAGCATAAAAAAGCAGCAAAAATGCAACAAAAACGCCCAGTGTGAACTTACCCTTAGGGAGAATTCATATCCGGGTGAAGTGTCACTGGATGCGCTGATAAAACTTGACGAATAGATGATTTCCTTGAAAATTTTATATAAACAGGTTTACAAAGTCAACGCATTTCGAGGTCAACACAGGACTTCTTCATGGGGACAAAAACCTAGTGACTTCTTGTAATAAATTATATTTTTATATATGGTCTTTCTTTTGAAAAAACCCGCCAAGCAGGGCACGGAGGACTAATTACCCCTAAAGAAAGAAACAGGAAAACTATCTTGCCTCAGAGAAAATCCCCAAAGGAAAGACAGCCCCCCCACAAATATTGACTGTGAGAGGAGAGGGAAATTACAAACGCAGACTGAAAACAGAATTTAGCAAAGGAGGCCACGCTACCTAGAAAGAAAAGACAGGACAGAGTACTGTGCGGTCAGTATTAAAATACTACCAAAATCCACCACAGAGAATACAAAAATCTCCACACCTAACTAAAGGCATGGAGGGTAACTCTGCGACTCCAGAGCTTCCAGCTTGGCTGAATAAATCCTTACACAGACAAAGCTGGACAAGAAAAAACATAGCAATTCACTGAACTATAAAGTCCACCGCATGTGGACTGCAAAAACAAAGCCAGGACTTATCTTTGATGATTTGGACAATCCAGCAGGAGAAACCAAGCAGAGATGTGAATCCTCCAGAAAAACAATGGACAACTGGCACTCCCTAAAGGGTGAAGCCAGACTAAATAGCCCCGTCCAAAGTGGAAGCACCTGATGACTGCTGTGAAGGACAAACAGCAGCACTACCACTTATAACCACTGGAGGGAGCCCAAGAGCAGAACCCACAACAGAATTCACAACAAAGGGTCACTTCCGTCTTTCTGTCTGTCCTTCTGTCTGTCTGTCTGTAACGGAAATCCCAAAACAAAACAGCCACGACCAATCAGCGACGGGCACAGTCCGGCGGCAAAATGGCCGCTCCTTCCTCCCCGCAGTCAGTGCCCGCTCCATACTCCACTTCAGTCAGCGCTCACACAGGGTTAATGGCAGCGGTAACGGACCACGTTATGCCGCGGTGTAACGCACTCCGTTAACGCTGCTATTAACCCTGTGTGACCAACTTTTTACTATTGATGCTGCCTATGCAGCATCAATAGTAAAAAGATCTAATGTTAAAAATAATTAAAAAAATAAAAAATAGTTATATACTCACCGTCTGTCGGCCCCTCGGATCAAGAACAGGCCTTTCCCGCTCCTCGCGATGCTCCGGTGACCGCTCCATGCATTGCGATCTCGCGAGATGATGACGTAGTGGTCTCGCGAGACCGCTACGTCATCATCTCACGAGACCTCAATGCACTCTTGGGACTGGAGCGCGCGAGGAGCATCGGTAAACGCTACGCGACGCTCCGGTGACCGCTCCATGCATTGCGATCTCGCAAGATGATGATTAGCGGTCTCGCGAGACTGCTACGTCATCATCTCGCGAGACCGCAATGCACTCTTGGGACTGGAGCGCGCGAGGAGCATTGGTAAACGCTTCGCCTGGATCTGGGGGCCAACGGAAGGTGAGTATATAACTTTTTTATATTTTAATTCTTTTTTTAACAGGGATATGATGCCCACATTGCTATATACTACGTGGCTGTGCAATGTACTACGTGGGCTGTGCAATATACTACGTGGGTGTGCAATATACTACATGGGCTATGCAATATACTACGTGGGCTGTGCAATATACTACGTGGGCTATGCTATATACTATGTGGGCTGTGCAATATACTACGTGGGCTGTGCAATATATTACGTGGGCTGTGTTATATACTCTGTGGGCTGTGCAATATACTATGTGGGCTGTGCAATATACTACGTGGCTGTGCAATATACTACGTGGGCTGTGCAATATACTACGTGGGCTGTGCAATATACTACATGGGCTATGCAACATACTATGTGGGCTGTGCAATATACTACGTGGGCTGTGCAACATACTACGTGGGGTGTGTTATATACTACGTGGGCTGTGCAATATAGTACATGGGCTGTACAATATACTACGTGGGCTGTGCTATATACTACATGGGCTGTGCAATATACTACGTGGGCTGTGCAATATACTACGTGGGCTGTGCAATATACTATGTGGGCTGTGTTATATACTCCGTGGGCTGTGCAATATACTACGTGGGCTGTGCAATATACTACGTGGCTGTGCAGTATACTTAGTGGGCTGTGCAATATACTACGTGGCTGTGCAATATACTATGTGAGCTGTGCAATATACTACGTGGGCTGTGCAATATACTACGTGGGCTATGCAATATACTACGTGGGCTGTGCACTATACTATGTGGGCTGTGCAATATACTACGTGGGCTGTGTTATATACTCCGTGGGCTGTGCAATATACTACGTGGGCTGTGCAATATACTACGTGGGCTGTGCAATATACTACGTGGACTATGCAATATACTACGTGGGCTGTGCAATATACTACGTGGGCTGTGCAACATACTACGTGGGGTGTGTTATATACTACGTGGGCTGTGCAATATAGTGCATGGGCTGTGCTATATACTGCATGGGCTGTGCTATATACTACATGGGCTGTGCCATATACTACGTGGGCTGTGCAATATACTACGTGGGCTGTGCAATATACTACGTGGCTGTGCAATATACTACGTGGCTGTGCAATATACTATGTAGCTGTGCTATATACTATGTGGGCTGTGCTATATACTAAGTGGGCTGTGCTATACACTACGTGGGCTGTTATATACTACGTGGTCTGTGTTATACACTACGTGGGCTGTGTTATACACTATGTGGGTTGTGTTATACACTACGTGGGCTGTGTTATACACTACATCGGCTGTGTTATACACTGCGTGCGTGGGCTGTTATATGCTACGTGGGCTGTTATAAACTACGTGGCTGTGTTATATGCTATGTGGGCTGTTATACACTCCGTGGGCTGTGCTATATACTCCGTGGGCTGTGCTATATACTCCGTGGGCTGTGCTATATACTACGTGGCTGTGCAATATACTATGCGGCTGTGCTATGTACTACGTGGCTGTGCTATTTACTACGTGGGCTGTTATATACTACGTGGCTGTGTGCTATATACTACGTGGCCGGCCGTGAACAATCAGTGACAGGTGCAATCCTGTGTATTCAATGATCTAAAAAAAAGGAAAAAAAAGATGAAGCGCACTCACCGGTTAATGAACCCAAGGATTTATTCGGACATAACTTAATGTGCTGCAGGGAGGGTAGTGAACACACGGACGACGGCCGTTTCGTGGTTAACGCACTTCAACAGGTCCTGTTGAAGTGCGTTAAGCACAAAACGGCCGTCGTCCGTGTGTTCACTACCCTCCCTGCAGCACATTAAGTTATGTCCGAATAAATCCTTGGGTTCATTAACTGGTGAGTGCGCTTCATCTTTTTTTTCCTTTTTTTTCCTTTTTTTTAGATTATTTATGGACTGTCATACAGCAGCACCCCGGCAGAACTGTTTTATAGGCTGAAGCGGTAATTGGCTACAACTGAAGGGAGACAAAAGGGTCTAACTTATAACAGCGGTGCGGAAGTGTTTTTCTCTTTCATTCTGTGTATTCAATGTATTATTCTAAAATCTTCATAAATAAACTGCATACATATTCTAGAATACCTGATGCATTAGAATCAGGCTACCATCTAGTACAATATATATATATATATATATATATATATATATATATA
Source organism: Ranitomeya variabilis (assembly GCF_051348905.1). NCBI lineage: Eukaryota > Metazoa > Chordata > Amphibia > Anura > Dendrobatidae > Ranitomeya > Ranitomeya variabilis. The sequence continues at coordinate 472,814,994 of NC_135235.1, read as the reverse complement.
AAACTTCCTTCTCACCCCCAATGGGGGTGGTCTTTCTTGTCCTTTCTCATTTTCGGGTCCTCTACCACAGGTCTGGGAGTCTGAGGGTTCTTAGCAGGATCTTAGCTGTTCCCAACATTGTGCTTTTCTGGACAGAGAGCTCCGATGTTACTCCTGGGATCTGTTGTAGCCATTCTTCCAACTTACGGGTTTCTGCTCCAAGTGCTCCTATCACCACTGGAATCACTGTTGCCTTCACCTTCCACATCTTCTCCAGGTCTCCTTTGAGGCTCTGGTATTTCTCCAGCTTCTCATATCCCTTCTTTCTGATGTTGCCGTCGTTTGGCACTGCCACATCTATTATCACAATAACTGGTTGGTTAGCCAACACCTGCTTATCCGTCTGGATCTTGAAGTCCCACAGGATTTTAGCCCTTTCCACCACTTTTTCTGGGGTCTCCCACCTGGACATAGGGGGACTTAGCCCATATGCTGTGCAGATGTTCTTGTATACAATTCCCGCTACTTGGTTGTGGTGTTCGGTATACGCTGTTCCTGCTTGCATTTTGCATCCTGCCACTATGTGTTGCACTGTTTCTGAGGTTTCTTTGCATAGTCAACACCTTGGGTCTTGTCTTGTGTGGTAGATTCCTGCTTCTATGGATCTGGGGTCTAAGGGGCAAAGTTTCTCCTTATGGAGAGTGACATACCAGCTCTGGCTTGTCAAGGTAAGGAGGCTTATTCGCCTCCTTGAGATACTGATTTGGCTTTTATCCTAAGTCATATTGCACGACTCGTTAAAGGGTTGATTGTGACTTGTAGAATCGCTACTTCCAACAGGTGGCGCTATAGAGTTTAAGTCCTCTTTCTCTCTGAAGAGGCAATTTGCATATTATATTTCCCAGAGGAATTTCCCAGGTCTTTTTGCATTGATGAGTTCACCAGTGCTTTTTTTCTTTCTCAGGATGTACCAAACTGTAGATTTTGCCACTCCTAATATTGTAGCAATTTCTCGGATGGGTTTTTCCTGTTTTCGCAGCTTAAGGATGGCTTGTTTCACCTGCATGAAGAGCTCCTTTGACCGCATGTTTACTTCACAGCAAAACCTTCCAAATGCAAGCACCACACCTCAAATCAACTCCAGGCCTTTTATCTGCTTAATGGAGCATGACATAATGAAGGGATCGCCCACACCTGTCCATGAAATAGCCTGGGAGTCAATTGTCCAATTACTTTTGGTCCCTTTAAAAACAGGGTGGCACAAGTTAAGGAGCTGAAACTCCTAAACCCTTCATCCAATTTTAATGTGGATACCCTCAAATGAAAGCTGAAAGTCTGAACTTCAACTGCATCTGAATTGTTTTGTTTAAAATTCATTGTGGTAATGTCTATAACCAAAATTAGAAAAATGTTGTCTCTGTCCAAATATATATGGACATAACCGTATATCGGTGCCAGCTAATTGCTTTCAATAGCTCTGTTTTTCTCTTGGGTTTCCTGTTGACATGCTTGTTTCTTCATTGCTCGCGATGCGTGGGATACGTTTTGATGAATTAATTTGACTATGAGCTATGGAACATGATATTGTCATACTGGAACTGAAATTTTGCACTTGATTGAATACTTGCATGTGTGCGCAGTGCACAGTATATGTCTTGTATAATATAGCACATTAATATGCAGCTAAGGCTACTTTCACACTTGCGTCGTGCACTGCACATCGCAATGCGTTGTTGTGGCTAAAAAACGCATCCTGCAAAATTGCTTGCAGGATGCGTTTTTTGTCCATAGACTAACATTAGCGACGCATTGCCACACGTCGCAACCGTCGTGCGACGGTTGCGTCGGACCGTCGGCACCAAAAATCGTTGCATGTAACGTTTTTTGGTGCGTCGTGTCCGCCATTTCCGACCGCACATGCGCGGCTGGAACTCCACCCCCTCCTCCCCGCACCTCACAATGGGGCAGCGGATGCGTTGTGCGGCACTTTCACTGCTTGCGTCGGTACGTCGCAACGACGCAATTCGTCGTGCGTCGTACAACGCTAGTGTGAAAGTAGCCTTACTGTAGCCTAAAAGAGCTTCGATACTCAAATAATGAATGTTCCGTAGCCAGGATTCAGATACAATGTGCCCTAGACTAGTCATCCACATAACCTAAAACCAAAGAAACTAGGTCTGTGCTTGGAATGGAATACCCAGATAGACTGTCGATTCTGCTGACCAGAGCTAGCTGCCTTATGGGCATATGTCAGGAGACCCAAGAAATTATATATATGTAAGGAGGTGGCAGGGACCCTCATGTGCTTCCTCTCTCCTGAACACTGAGCACATGTGTCACATGCGGCACCCTGAGAGTTATTCATGTTCACTAATGCTAATGTAATGTGTGGTTCCCTAATGTTGATTAATGTGTGTCATGTATTGTAATGTGATGCATTTGTTATATACTGTGTGTAAGCTTAGGGACAGTATAGGACCATAAGGGGATTAGAATAAAGGGGGTACAGTAGAGATAGAGAATAGGATAGATAAGAGTATTAGTTTAGACACAGTCAGCATGGAGTTAAGTAGATGGGAGGGGCGCAGAGCAGAGCAGCACAGAGCAGGGAGATATAGGACAGACACTTCCTGGTTCTGTCACAGACACCTGGGCAGTCTGCCCAAGGGGCAGAACGCATACAGTGAGACAGTTAAAGGCTGTGGGGGATAAGTCTGCAGATGGTAGTAAGGGCTGAAGAATAGTGTAGTTGGGCACCAGCTCAACAGGACCATCCCCAAGAAGGATCCGGAGTCTAAGACCGGGGCAGGAGCAGCTGAGATGGTGTTCCTGGCACCTTTCCCTACTGGAACTGAACAAGGGGCTGACAGGGAGCTGGTGATGTCGAAAGTACAGATGGGACACGAACTGTCCAAAGATGCTGCCCGGATGGCAGAGGAAAGGAAACCGCAGACAGGACTGAGTCTGGCTAGAGGTATGTCCGTGAACGCCGAGAGTAAAGAGAGAAATGACAGAGATATGGGAGAGGAAGGGAAAGTACAGTAAACGTTGCCCTGTATGAACTGTGCTGCTGATGTGAAGAATGCAGATAAGACGTATCTGTGTTTGAACTGTGCTGTCTGTGAAATGAATATGCTGCTGTCTAGTAAAGTTAAGCTGTTGGAAAAAGACCTCGTCTCTGAAGTGATTTACAGAGCTCATGAATTCGGAGCCAACATGGCAGCAGCTGAGGGGAATCTGACAGAGCCTGTGAGTGTGCTGTGGTGCATTCTGCACATGCAGTACAAGGAACTTTATTTATCTTTTCAAGTACAAGGTACCGGGGTGCTTACTGACTGTTGCTTAGTTAACTCGCTCACGACTACCACCCTGTGCCACCTTGTTACATATACACCATATTATAGTCAATAAAGTCCTTCGGGTGGCCTTTGCCTCTGTTGTATGATGATCTGACCTCGGCATCAATTTGATTTCTCTGTTCCTAGAACATAACAGAGAAACAGTATTACCCAACACAGGTGTGAACAGGGTATGAGGAGTGAGCCCGTTAAAACAATTTGTTTCTGCCTCACATGCTTTGTTTAGTGATCCATGTTCTTGTGTTCTGAATGAATTTAGCCTTGGGTGGAGAGGCTTTGGTTCATACTGTTTTTACTTGTATATATTATGTTATCACCATTTAAACCACCAATTGCAACATGTCTGGAGGAACTTCTTGAAGAGAATGCCACGTCCTCTTGTGCTATCAGAAGGTTATAGGTATGCAGGGAAACATCTAGATTCAAGATCACAATTATTTCTTGCTTTCTATCTTCTGAAACCTTTCTATTGATTTTTGTCACTTCTATCAATGCATATTTCATCAAATTATGACTGTACTTTAGGTTTGTGATCAGAATAAAAAGTGTGCATGAGTACAAGAAATATACAACATAAGGGCTCAGGCAGGGGTGGGATTCAGCCAGTTCTCCCCGGTTTGATGGAACGGCTTGTTAAAAAAGTAGCCGGTTCCCCGAACCGGGGAGATTCAGAGCCGCGATCCGGTACCACGCGTCCCAACCGTCCTTGTCCCGCACTGTGCAGAGCCGCACCCCAGGCTCCAGGTGCAGAGAGCCACACACCACATATATGGCTGCCGGAGGGGAAGAGTCAGGAGTCATATGATCAGGGGCCTAGGTGTATTTCAGGCCTCTGCTGTGCTGGTTGTCATGGTGCTGGACGACGGTAAGCTTATGTGTGGGGTCAGGAGTTGTTTACAGTGTTTACAGTGTGGATGTAGCAGAGCCGTGTGTGTGTACGAGGTGTGTGTGTGTGTACGAGGTGTACAGAGTGGAGCCATGTGTGTATGAGGTATATGGAGTGGAGCCGTGTGTGTGTACGAGGTGTGTATGTGTGCGTATGAGGTGTACGGAGCGGAGCCGTGTATGAAGTGTACGGAACGGAGCCATGTGTGTGTGTGTACGAGGTGTGTATGTGTGTGTATTGTCACCACCTCGCGGTCCGGAGCACCTACTTTCTCTTCCCCGCCTGTTCTTACCTCCTCCGGTCCTGTCCTGAGCCAGCAGGGTCACGCTCCGGTCGTCCGCCGGCGCTCCGGGGTCCGTCCCTGCAGACATGCTGCCCGGGTCCTTGCTCCCTTGTCTGCTGCACTTCCTCCTTCCTCTCCCTCTCCTAGGGAGTGCATAGGGGGCGGGCAGGCGAGCTCTCTGGCTTCTTAAAGGGCCAGCCCGACCCTACTCTCCGCTCCTCCTCCCGGCCTATCACTTGGAGGCTGGAGGGATAAAAGGATCTCAGTCACTCCTGGTCGCCGCCTGGGCAACTTCTATTATCCTGTAGTTGCTTCTCCAGGTCTGGTCTTGCTTGTCTTTCCAGTCCCATTTCCCTGTCTTACTCTGTGTACCTTTTTCCCTAGGTTCGAGCCTGGTCTTCTCAGCATCCTTAATCCCGGATCCTGTGCGGCTCCCTGCAGTCTTCTGCCTGCTTCCAAGTTCCTCATTCTGGCCTGTTTTGTCTCTTCATTTCTCCCCAACCTCCTAGGTCGGTTTAACACAGGTGTCTGCCTCATCGGACCCTCTATTGGTGGTCAAGGGGAAATCCCTGTATAGGGGTCACTCCAAGCCTTGGACTCCTTAGAGGCCCCCTGGTGTTTTGGTCCTGTGGCCTTCCTTTAGGGTGTCTTCCCTAGTATATTTGTATTTCAATACAATAAAGCGTTTTAACCTGCTTTCCTAGTCTGGCTCTCCCTTCCTGGTATCAGCAACCGTTGTATTTGCGGTCCAGTGGGTCCACCCGATAGATCCATCGATAGGGCGTGACAGATATTGCCCAGGCCATGGACCCCGCTGATGCCAGGTTCAATGCTCAGAGGGAGCTCGCTAGTCTCCGCCAGAGCCAGGAACAGGTCGTTGCGTTCATGCGGACCCTTGAGGTCCGTCTAGGTTCCCCTCAGGGGGTGGATGCATCTTACTCCTCTCATCTTGCAGATCTCCATCAGGAGCTAGATCAACAAGGACGGATGCAGACCCAGATGCTGAATTACATGACGTCTGTGGACGAGCGGCTCTCGAATCTGCAGCGGTCTCCTCCTGCCCCGGTTGCTGCACCCGTGTTGGATCCCGGTGCCATAGGAGGCGTCTTCTCTTCCCCTCGCCTCTGCAAACCCACCAGGTACTCTGGGGATCCAAAAATGTGCAGGGGTTTCATCAACCAATGCCAGCTGCATTTCAGGCTTCTCCCTCATCAATACCCTACGGATGTGGCGAAAGTGGCCTTTCTGGCATCACACCTGGAGGGCGAGGCCTTGGCCTGGTTCAACCCACTACTAGAGAGAGAGGATGCCATTGTATCCGATCTGCGGGCCTTCTTGGACACCTTCCGGAAGATCTTTGATGAACCAGGTCGGGTGGCTTCGGCCACGGAGGAGTTGTTCAATTTACAGCAAGGTACTCTCTCGGTTGGCCAATACGCCATACAGTTTCGCACTTTGGCTTCGGAGCTTCGCTGGTCTGATGAGCCCCTGATTGGTGTCTTCCGGAGAGGGTTATCCAGTTGCCTGAAGGACGAGCTTGCCGTACGAGACCTTCCCGGTACCCTGGACGAATACATCTCCCTTGCCGTCCGGATGGACTGCCGCCTACAAGAACGCACCAAGGAGAGAACCCAGGAGAGAAGACCTCCTCGATTGGCACCCTCTTTTCAGAGGCCCCTGTTACCAGGTAACGCTTCATCTGCCGTAGCACCCGAACCCATGGAGGTGGATCGTCTCCGGCTGAGTCCCCGGGAGCGTGAGGAAAGAGTCGCCCGGAGGTTGTGTCTCTATTGTGGTGGCTCCAACCACTTCCGCCGGCAATGTCCCAGAAGACCGGAAAACTCCTCCACCTAGGACAGGTAAGAGAGGCCATCCTAGGTGAGAGTGATACCTCTCAACCGTTAACTGTTTCCATACAGGTGAGAGTCGGTGACAGGCGGTTCTCAGAGTTGGCGTATTTGGACTCGGGATCTGCAGGTAACTTTGTTCAGCGAGACATGGCTCTCCGTCTCGGCATCCCTATACACCCCCTGCAGCATCCCCGCATCATCACCACCATTGACGGGAGACCCCTACAAGATTCCGTTGAGGGCATTACCAGTGAGGTGGAGCTTCAGATCGGGGCTCTCCATACTGAGAGGATTGTCTTTTACGTGCTACCCTCTCTCTCCCCGCCTTTCATGCTCGGTCTGCCATGGCTGCGTACGCATGAGCCAGTCATAGACTGGCGAAGTGGGGAGGTCCAGCGTTGGGGCTCGGCCTGCCATAGCCGTTGCCTGTTGTCCGTTCGGCCTATCTGTTTGCCTCCCTCACCTACGTCCTTGCCCGGACTTCCGGAAGCCTACTGGGCATATGCGGATGTCTTCGATAAACGAGAAGCAGAGGTCTTGCCTCCGCACAGGCCTTATGATTGTCCCATCGATTTGGTTCCAGGTGCTTCTTTTCCTACAGGATGAATCTACCCTCTGTCCCCTGCTGAGACTCAGGCGATGTCAGAATACGTCACTGACAGCTTGGCCCGGGGATTCATCCAGAGGTCCACATCCCCTGTTGGAGCCGGGTTCTTCTATGTGAAAAAGAAGGACGGGTCTTTGCGTCCTTGCATTGACTACTGCGGACTAAACGCCATCACGGTAAAGAATAAGCACCCACTGCCTCTTATTCCAGAGCTCTTCGATCGGCTCCGGGGAGCCCGGATATTCACCAAGCTGGATCTACGAGGGGCTTACAACCTTGTCCGCATCCGGGCCGGTGACGAGTGGAAAACCGCCTTCAACACCCGTGATGGTCACTTCGAGTACCGGGTGATGCCCTTCGGACTGTGCAATGCACCAGCCGTTTTCCAGGAGTTCGTGAACGATGTCTTCCGTGACCTGCTGTATGTATGTGTAGTGGTATACCTAGATGACATCTTGGTTTTCTCCCCAGACCTACCCACACACAGAAGAGACGTCCGACGAGTTCTCCTTCGATTACGGGAGAACCGCTTGTACACCAAGTATGAGAAATGCCTCTTCGAGCGGACTTCCCTGCCATTCCTTGGATACATCGTCTCTGACTTTGGGCTGGAGATGGATCCTGATAAGGTGTCAGCCATCATGAACTGGCCTCGGCCGGTCGGAATCAAAGCCATCCAGCGGTTCTTGGGATTCGCCAACTACTACCGGCAGTTTATTCCGTACTTCTCGGATCTGGTCAAGCCCCTCACAGCACTCACACGCAAAGGAACACCTGCTAATGGATGGACTCCAGAGGCCGAGTGCTCCTTCCTGGCACTCAAACGGGCCTTCTCCTCCGCACCAGCCCTGCACAGGCCCGTCGCGGAGAAGCAGTTCTTTCTGGAGGTGGACGCATCCTCCACAGGTGCCGGGGCCGTCCTCACGCAGAAAGCCGCCTCCGGACGTATGGTCTCTTGCGGTTTCTTTTCGAAGGCCTTTTCCCCCTGTGAGAGGAATTACTTCATTGGTGACCGTGAGTTGCTTGCCATCAAAATGGTCTTGGAGGAGTGGCGTTACCTCCTAGAGGGAGCGGTGCACCCGGTGGTGATCTACACTGACCACAAGAACTTGGCCTATCTCCAGTCTGCCCTGAGGCTCAATCCTCGCCAGGCCCGTTGGTCCTTATTCTTTGCTCGGTTTGACTACCGTCTTCATTTTCGTCCCGCAGTTAAAAATATCAAGGCTGACGCTCTCTCCCGGTCTTTTCTTACCGACGATCAGGAGGAGGAACCTCGTCCCATCATCGATCCATCCAAGGTGATCATGGTTGCACCGCTCCGACTGTCGCAGGTACCCCCAGGTAAGACGCTGGTGCCCGAACTGAATCGAGAACGCGTCCTTTGCTGGGGACATTCCTCCTTACTAGCCGGTCACGCGGGTCTGACAAAGACTCTACAGTTGATCGGTCGGCACTACTGGTGGCCTGGGATGCGTCAAGAGGTGACAGACTACGTCTCTGCCTGTTCTTCCTGTGCCCGCAACAAGACCCCAAACGGCTTCCCGCCGGTCAACTCTTACCCTTGCCTATACCATCAAAACCATGGCAACACATTGCGATAGACTTCGTCACGGATCTTCTCGCATCCTCCGGGAATACTGTCATCTGGGTCGTGGTGGACAGATTTTCCAAGATGGGTCACTTCGTTTCTCTACCTGGTCTTCCTTCGGCACCCAAGCTGGCCGAGTTGTTTGTTCAACATATACTCCGGTTGCATGGGTTACCCTCCAACATTGTTTCCGATAGGGGAGTTCAATTCGTGTCCCGATTCTGGCGATCTCTCTGCAGAAAACTCGATATTGCCTTGGACTTCTCTTCGGCTTATCATCCACAGTCTAATGGACAAGTAGAACGGGTAAACCAGGTGTTGGCTGGTTTTCTACGGCACTTTGTCAACGCACACCACGACAACTGGACGTCCCTACTGCCTTGGGCGGAGTTCTCGTACAATAATCATGTTGGTGAGTCCTCACGTAACACTCCATTTTTTATTGTATATGGGCAGCACCCGAGGATCCCGACTCCCTTGGATATCACGACTTCCAATTCTGCAGCAGAGGCCGTGGCCCGCGACTTCGCCAACATCTGGAACAAAACTCGTGTAGCTCTTGAGAAAGCATCCCAGCGTATAAAGGACCATGCCGACAAGAGAAGACTTGATGCCCAGATGTTTCAACCGGGTGACAAGGTATGGTTATCAGCCAAGTACGTCCGCCTTAAGGTGCCCTCCTTCAAGCTTGGACCTCGGTACATCGGACCGTTCGAGGTATCCCGGAGACTCAACGATGTGTGCTATCGGCTACGACTGCCTCCTTCTCTGCGAATACATAATTTTTTCCACCGTTCCCTCCTCAAGCCTGTGATCCTCAACCGCTTCTCCCAGGATCCGGGAGAGCGTCCTCCTCCGATCTCGGCCGATAACGAGTATGAGGTCAGTGCCATTCTAGACGTGAAGAAGAGAGGGCATGCCACATGGTACCTGGTCGACTGGAAGGGGTTTGGTCCTGAGGAGAGGTCCTGGGAACCGGAGGTCAACGTCCATGCTCCTCGTCTCCTACGTCGGTTCCTTGCCAGTCGCCGCCCGGGGGGGCCTGGAGGGGGGTAGGACTGTCACCACCTCGCGGTCCGGGCGCCTACTTTCTCTTCCCCACCTGTTCTTACCTCCTCCGGTCCTGTCCTGAGCCAGCAGGGTCACGCTCCGGTCGTCCGCCGGCGCTCCGGGGTCCATCCCTGCAGACATGCTGCCCGGGTCCTTGCTCCCTTGTCTGCTGCACTTCCTCCTTCCTCTCCCTCTCCTAGGGAATGCATAGGGGGCGGGCAGGCGAGCTCTCTGGCTTCTTAAAGGGCCAGCCCGACCCTACTCTCCACTCCTCCTCCCGGCCTATCACTTGGAGGCTGGAGGGATAAAAGAATCTCAGTCACTCCTGGTCGCCGCCTGGGCAACTTCTATTATCCTGTAGTTGCTTCTCCAGGTCTGGTCTTGCTTGTCTTTACAGTCCCATTTCCCTGTCTTACTCTGTGTACCTTTTTCCCTAGGTTCGAGCCTGGTCTTCTCAGCATCCTTAATCCCGGATCCTGTGCGGCTCCCTGCAGTCTTCTGCCTGCTTCCAAGTTCCTCATTCTGGCCTGTTTTGTCTCTTCATTTCTCCCCAACCTCCTAGGTCGGTTTAACACAGGTGTCTGCCTCATCGGACCCTCTATTGGTGGTCAAGGGGAAATCCCTGTATAGGGGTCACTCCAAGCCTTGGACTCCTTAGAGGCCCCCTGGTGTTTTGGTCCTGTGGCCTTCCTTTGGGGTGTCTTCCCTAGTATATTTGTATTTCAATACAATAAAGCGTTTGAACCTGCTTTCCTAGTCTGGCTCTCCCTTCCTGGTATCAGCAACCGTTGTATTTGCGGTCCAATGGGTCCACCCGATAGATCCATCGATAGGGTGTGACATGTATGAGGTGTACGGAGCGGAGCCGTGTGTATGAGGTGTACGGAGTGGAGCAGTGTGTGTGTGTACGAGGTGTGTATGTGTGTGTATGAGGTGTACAGAGCGGAGCTGTGTGTATATAAGGTGTACGGAGCGGAGCCGTGTGTGTGTACGAGGTGTACAGAGCGGAGCCATGTGTGTATGAGGTGTACGGAGCGGAGCCGTGTGTGTGTGTGTACGAGCTGTGTATGTGTGTTTGTGGTGAAAGGAGTGGAGCCATGTGTGTGTGTGTACGAGGTATACAGACCGGAGCCATGTGTGTATTAGGTGTATGGAGTGGAGTCGTGTGTGTACGAGGTGTGTATGAGGTGTACGGAGTGGAGCCGTGTGTGTATGAGGTGTATGGAGCAGAGCCGTGTGTGTGTGTACGAGGTGTCTATGTGTGTATGAGGTGTACGGAGTGGAGCCGTGTGTGTATGAGGTGTACGGAGCGGAGCCGTGTGTGTGTATGAGGTGTACGAAGCGGAGCCGTGTGTGTGTGTGTACGAGCTGTGTATGTGTGTTTGTGGTGAAAGGAGTGGAGCCATGTGTGTGTGTGTACGAGGTATACAGACCGGAGCCATGTGTGTATTAGGTGTATGGAGTGGAGTCGTGTGTGTACGAGGTGTGTATGAGGTGTACGGAGTGGAGCCGTGTGTGTATGAGGTGTATGGAGCAGAGCCGTGTGTGTGTGTACGAGGTGTCTATGTGTGTATGAGGTGTACGGAGTGGAGCCGTGTGTGTATGAGGTGTACGGAGCGGAGCCGTGTGTGTGTATGAGGTGTACGAAGCGGAGCAGTGTGTGTATGAGGTGTACGGAGAAGAGCCGTGTGTGTATGAGGTGTACGGAGCTGAGCCGTGTGTGTATGAGGTGTACGAAGCAGAGCAGTGTGTGTGTATGAGGTGTAAGGAGCAGAGCCATGTGTGTATGAGGTATACGGAGCAGAGCCATGTGTGTGTATGAGGTGTACGGAGCGGAGCCGTGTGTGCATTATTATACAGTATGGAGCATCATGTGTGGCCATTATACAGTATGGAGCATCATGTGTGGCCATTATATAGTATGGAGCACTATGTGTGGCCATTATACAGTATGGAGCATCATGTGTGGCCATTATACAGTATGCAGCACTATGTGTGGCCATTATACAGTATGGAGCATCATGTGTGGCCATTATACAGTATGGAGCACTATGTGTGGCCATTATACAGTATGGAGCATCATGTGTGGCCATTATAAAGTATGGAGCACTGTGTGGCCATATTTTTTTGTTTATAATAATTGTTTATGAAACACTGTGATCAGCAGTGCTAAATGGGTGTGGTTGGGATGTGGATATGGCTGTGACTAGTTGTGAAATGGGTGTGGTCAGAGGCGTGACCTAAAATTTGCCACAGCGCGCCGCATACTTTACCTTCTTTCCCTTCTTAAAAAGTTGGAGGTATGATTTGACTGCGCCCCTACTTGTATATGTTTGAGGAAAAGGTGTGTAAATTGGTGTGGCTTAAAAAATGGGTGTGGTTTTCCTACACACAAACACAGAACCTGTTGTTAAAAATTTGAATCCCACCCCTGGGCTCAGGTACTCTGCAATATTATTGGCTTGAACAACCACCGAGCTTTACTGAGCTGTGATATGCTGCTCAAAAACCACCTTATTGTATGCCTCTGTTTTTACCCAAGGCACACAAAGGTTTCTTTTTGATTCCATGTGACTCAGAATAAAAGTGTGCAGTTAAATGTTGCAATAGGAAGATTAGTCTCCACTTTCATTACTACTGTCTTAATCCGATGAATTTGTCTGACACAACCCTTCCTCATTATGCCTTTACCTGCACTAATCCATTTGTGCTCTGTATCAGCCACAAATCTCTTCACAGTACGATGATCACAATTAAGTTTTTGTGAAATATCTCATGTTTTTATTCCTTGTCTAAGGTATTGCACGATTAGATGCTTTTCACCAGCAGAGAGATCCTTTTTCTTTCCCATATTCCTTGAAACTTGTGACCTACTTAAAAATGTTAAATTCTTTCTTAAGTTGTTTTACTTTATTTGTGATCTCCTGGCTAACTACCGTATATACTCGAGTATAAGCCGACCCGAGTATAAGCCGACCCCCCTAATTTTGCCACAAAAAACTGGGAAAACTTATTGACTCGAGTATAAGCCTAGGGTGGAAAATGCAGCAGCTACCGGTGAATTTCAAAAATAAAAATAGATGCTCCATACCGTTCATTATGGCCCCATAGATGCTCCTTATGTGTATGAGGTGTGCCACATATAATGCTCTGCACCGTTCATTATGGCCCCATAGATGCTCCATATAAAGCTGTGCCATATATAATGCTCTGCACCGTTCATTATGGCCCCATAGATGCTCCACATAAAGCTGTGCCACATATAATGCTCTGCACCGTTCATTATGGCCCCATAGATGCTCCATATAAAGCTGTGCCACATATAATGCTCTGCACCGTTCATTATGGCCCCATAGATGTGCCATAGAAAGCTGTGCCCCATATACAATGCTCTGCACCGTTCATTGTTGCCCCATAGATGTGCCATAGAAAGCTGTGCCCCATATACAATGCTCTGCACCGTTCATTGTTGCCCCATAGATGTGCCATAGAAAGCTGTGCCCCATATACAATGCTCTGCACCGTTCATTGTTGCCCCATAGATGTGCCATAGAAAGCTGTGCCCCATATACAATGCTCTGCACCGTTCATTGTTGCCCCATAGATGTGCCATAGAAAGCTGTGCCCCATATACAATGCTCTGCACCGTTCATTGTTGCCCCATAGATGTGCCATAGAAAGCTGTGCCCCATATACAATGCTCTGCACCATTCATTGTTGCCCCATAGATGTGCCATAGAAAGCTGTGCCCCATATACAATGCTCTGCACCGTTCATTGTTGCCCCATAGATGTGCCATAGAAAGCTGTGCCCCATCTATAATGCTGCTGCTGCAAAAATAGTACGTCATCGCGCCCTCTGACCTGAACAGTCAGAGCAAGAGGACGGGAAGACGGAGCCGCGCCCGGCGTGTGGAACGGGGACAGGTAACTATGTAATACTCACCTGCTCCTGGCGTCCCTGGCTCCTTATCCCGGACAGATGGTCTCCGGGTGCCGCAGCCTCTTCCTCTGTCAGCGGTCACCGTTACCGCTGATTAGAGGAATGAATATGCGGCTCCACCCCTATGGGAGTGGAGTCCATATTCATAACTTTAATGAGCGGTCCCACGTGACCGCTGAACAGGGGACGAGCTGCGGCACCGAAGACCGTGGGACGGGCAGGGGGAGCACCGGGACTAGGTGAGTATGCGACAGTCCTCTCTCCCCCTCACCCGCCAACCCCACCGCCGATTATGACTCGTGTATAAGCCGAGAGGGGCACTTTCAGCCCAAAAATTTGGGCTGAAAATCTCGGCTTATACTCGAGTATATGCGGTAATTATCACAGGTGTTTGAGATTGATTTCAGTGGTCCAAAGAGCCCTGAGACACAATAGCTTCCAGGAATTCACTTGAAAAATAAAAAATTACATATGCTACACTTCAACCTAATTTGCATAATAATTTGTATATGAATATCGCTATACTCGTAAAAACGTAAGATAATTAGTTAATATATTTTCATGAAAAAGCGTAAAAGTTATCCAATCACACCAAAGCATAACTCACATGGATGGTCCCTCGTTTCAAAGGGAATCTGTCTCCCCAAAATTCGCCTATAAGCTAAGGCCACCGGCATCAGGGGCTTAGCTACAGCATTCTGTAATGCTGTAGATAAGCCCCCGATGTCACCTGAAAGATAAGAAAAACAAGTTATATTATACTCACCCAGGGGCGGTCCCGATGCGGTCCGGTCCGATGGGCTTCGCGGTCCGGGTCCAGCACCTCCCATCTTCATACAATGATGTCCTTTTCTTTGCTTCCTGCCGCGACTCCTGCGCAGGCGTACTTTATCTGCCCTGTTGAGGGCAGAGCAAAGTACTGCAGTGCACAGGTGCCGGGCCTCTCTGACCTTTCTTCTCCTTTTGCATCAACTACTGCATCAATGCAGTGTGGCATGGAGACGATCAGCTTTTGGCACTGCTGAGGTGTTATAGAAACCCAGGTTGCTTTGATAGCAGCCTTCAGCTCGTCTGCATTGTTGGGTCTGGTGTCTCTCATTTTCCTCTTGACAATACCCCATAGATTCTCTATGGGGTTCAGGTCAGGCGAGTTCGCTGGCCAATCAAGCACAGTGATACTGTTGTTTTTAAACCAGGTATTGGTACTTTTGGCAGTGTGGACAGGTGCCATACCCTACACCAGCAGATGACATGGCTCCTCAAACCATCACTAATTGTGGAAACTTCACACTAGACCTCAAGCAGCTTGGATTGTGGCCTCTCCACTCTTCCTCCAGACTCTGGGACCTTGATTTCCAAATGAAATGCAAAATTTGCTTTCATCTGAAAACAATGAGCAACAGTCCAGCTCTTTTTCGCCTTGGCCCAGGTAATGGATACATTTGTGTGTGGTGGCTCTTGAAGCAATGGCTGCGGTTTTCCCGGTTGCTTGTTCACCTTCTACTACCACACTTTTTCCTTCTACTCAACTTTCCATTAATATGCTTGGATACAGCACTCTGTAAACAGCCAGCTTCTTTAGCAATGAATTTTTATGGCTTACCCTCCTTGTGGAGTGTGTCAATGTTGTGAATTCTGTTCTTGGGCTCCCTCCTGTGGTTGTAAATGGTACTTTTGGGAGTTCTGCCCTTGGGCTCCCTCTGGTGGGTTTGAGTGGAACTGCTGCTCCTGGAATTTGGCCTGGCAGCTGACTTCACTAATCGGCTCCCTTGGCCTTGGTATTTAACAGGGCTCTGGTCTGTAATTCATGCCAGCTGTCAATGTTCTTCTAGGTTAGACTCAGTCTTCTCCTTGGATTTCTCTGATGGCCTGTCCATGTCAGCATAAGATAAGTTCTTGCTAGTTCTTGTACTTACTGTTCAGTTTAAAGTTATGTCTCTTTTTGTCCAGCTTGTCATCATGAAACATTCAGGCTAGCTGGAAGCTCTGGGGAAGCAGAGTTGCCCTTCCACACCGTGAGTCGGTGTGGAGGTTATTTTTGTAATCTCTACGTGGATTTTTAGGTTCTATATACTGACCGCACAGTGCCCTTCCCTATTTCTGTCTATCTAGTCAGAGTTGGCCTCCTTTGCTAAAATCTGTTTTCATCCCTGCGTTTGTCATTTCCCTCTCCACTCACAGTCAATATATGTGGGGGGCTATCTTTCCTTTGGGGAATTTCTCTGAGGCGAGATAGTTTTCTATTTCCATCTTTAGGGGTAGTTAGTTCTTAGGCTGTGAAGAGGCGTCTAGGGAGTGACAGGAACGTCCCACGGCTATTTCTAGTGTTTGTGTTAGGATTAGGGATTGCGGTCAGTAAAGCTACCACCTCCTCAGAGCTTGTTCATGATCTATTTTACCCACCAGGTCATATCAGTGCTGCTCCATACCCACCAGGTCATATCAGTGCTGCTCCGTTCCCACCAGGTCATATCAGTGCTGCTCCGTACCCACCAGGTCATTTCAGTGCTGCTCCGTACCCACCAGGTCATATCAGTGCTGCTTCGTTCCCACCAGGTCATATCAGTGCTGCTCCGTTACCACCAGGTCATAACAGTCAATGACTGTCCCCTGGACTTCTGTCAAGACAGCAGTCTTCTCCATGATTGTGGAGACTACTGAAATAGACTAAGGGACCTTTTTAAATGCTTAGGAAGCCTTTGCAGGTGTTTTTTGTTAATTATTCTCATTTACTGAGATAATGACTTTTGGGTTTTCATTGACTGTAAGCCATAATCATCAACATTAACAGAAATAACCGCTTGAAATAGATCACTCTGTTTGTAATAACTTTATATAATATACGAGTTTCACTTTTTGTATTAAAGAACTGAAATAAATTAACTTTTTAATGATATTCTAATTTAGTGAGAAGCACTTGTATGTATATGTATGTATATTGGCCACATAGCGCATTTGTGCACCTGTATATACATTTAATATTAAAGTTGTGCTGCCCTTTTTTTATGTTTTTTAATTGGTATCAGAGTACGACATCCCCAGTGTTGCACAAGTCATGAATGAAATGAGGAAAGGACACCTAGCTGTAGATAGCTGTTTAATTGTTCTTGCTCCTGATTAGTAAGAGCTTGGTACTTATTTGCTAGGTAAGTAGCCTTTCAGCTAGGTATCAGAGTGACACTCTGCCTCTTAAGTAAAATTTAATTTTCAGCTTTTGGGTGAAGATCTTCTTTAGTCACTTTAGCATTACATTTTTTTTATATTATACACATGGACAAGCTGATATAAAACCGAAAACCTTGAGAAACATTCATCACCTTCAGTTATATTTGTTTTTACTAGATTATTTTTAAGTATTGTGTTTGCTTTATTCCTGATGGCCTAGGACATATGGCTATGACTAGGTCCTATGTAAGAAAGTCATGTGACCGAAGTAGAGTGCCCGCTAGGACCTTGAGGTACTCGGGCCAGGTCCTCGGGCCAGGTCCGGTGGTCATTAAGGGAGTAGTCACGGTGGCAGTGATCCGGTCCATGGCCCTGGGCGTCCAAGTTAAAGGGAAGGTCTTTAAAGGGGTTGTTGTGGATAAAGAGTAAAGTTTGTTCATGATGCCACCTGTGGGATTCGGTCAGGCATGACCGATGCTGCTTAAAGGGTTCCATTGGGGATGATGTTATTGCAGCAGGGATGATATGGCTTTCCACAGGTGAAGCTTAGTCCCCAGGGCTCCCGTTGTAGTAGGTAAAGATGACAGATGGTGTAGTGCCGGAAAGAATTAGAGGACACAAGGTTGCAGTCTCTTTACCTTTTACTGGTAGTATGCAGCCACAGTCCAGGGTACGGATCACAGGTGATGGTGAGGCCCGGCCAGCCTGGAAGCGATTCGGAATTCCCCTAGCCAGGTGGGGTTGAAAGCCTTCCTTATTCTATGTTGTAGTCCCTTGCTGCCTAAGGCTTCACACAAAGTCCTCACTTTCTCTCTCTGTCCTATTAACAGGACAATATCCGTATTACAGGTAACTCGAGCGTTTTTACAGGTGCCCCTACTTGCAGCGACTCCGGACTCTATATGCTGCTGTGCCTTCAGATGTAATGGTGGACAGGCGACTTGGAATCTCCTGCCTGCCGGATTCTGCTTTGGGGCATACAGTTACCCCCACAACCTCGGAATTCCGGCTTTCGGTTACTTGTGCCAATTCTGGAGTGAGCCCTCTCGCAGCTTCACTCCCAGTATCTTTCTTCTCCTTTGCCGCTTCTCCCCTCAGTCTCTCACAGACTGCTCTGTCTTTCTCTTCTCTTTCCAGGAGCTACAGAACCACATGTCTGCACTCTGCACGGCCCCAGCTTTCCACTCCTCACTCCTTACTCCTCTCTGACAGACTCTCTCTCACAGACTGACTAACTCCTCCAGCCAGAATATATTTAGGGAAGTACCCCTGAAACTGGGTCTCGAGATCCCCCTTCTGGCCTGGAGTCAGAACAGTGTTGTATGCACTGGTTACCTCTTAAAGGGATCCTTGTCGCTTCCAAGCATAGCATCACCCTCCCTGTGAGGAAGGCAACACCACTGTGACAACCGAACTCCTGGGGTGTCACAGAAGCATAATAACATGGCTTGTGTGTGATTTTAGTTATTCATTTTTTTTCTTTTTATCTTTTGTGTTTTTTTTGTGCAAAAAAGTGATCTGTTTATATGAATGTTTGTATTTACTGCATAAGTACCCCATGAAACTGCATCTAGTGTTTCATGTACATCCCACTTTCGGTAGTTGTGGTAACCCCAACCAGATATTAAGTTAATTTTTTTCTTTATTCCAATAGTTTGACCAATGAGGGGATAAGGCAATGGATTTAGGGGCTTTCCTCCTCCCCATCACGTCTATGTCAGTCCGATATATCATACACTTACTGCTTCACTTCCTCAGAACAGATAAACTTGTGGTTTCCTCTTTGAAACTGTAGAATTATGAGAAACACTAGATGAGTGAGGACCAGAACTGCCAGAAATAAGAGAATTGTGACGACCACGTATGAGGCCATCATGAAGGGTGGTGGTGTGCATTTGTTCTGAGAAGTCCAGTAGCTAGAATCTTTTTTACTTTGAATGTAGATAGGGACATATTAGAGTAGTGACAGTCACAGTACATATCAGTAACAGCTACACAGTTGCAAGCGCCTGATTATCTGGACAGGAAGGTGCCCAATGAAATAGTAGAGTCTGTACAACATTTTTTTAGAACATATGGATTCCCCAGACATCTCTAGTGATGATTCATCACCGGAAAATAACTCAGAGGTAAGTTATAATCACTTATATGGTTGTGTACATTATTGCTTATTTTCATGTCTGCCCTTACAATTCTAAAATTATTTTTTTGCACTTCGCATAATCAGTGTGTATGTAACAAAATCAGCTCTGTCGATTTTATTGGTTTCTGGAGAGGATTGCCTCCAGATGAAGTTTTTGTATCCTTCTAAAGCTGACACAGCTATTAGATCAAACTTGGCCAAATTCACAAAGGGGGTCTTCTGATAGTAGATGTTGGATGGAGGGAAGTAGAATCAGTAATATTTGGATTGTATTGTTCATACTAGGCCAGGGGATTATTTCCTTCCCCAATTAACATCAATATGCATTTATAAGCTGATATGAGTCATGGTTGCCAACCATCCAAAAATTCCTAGACAATCCATAAAAACAAAATACCTTGTTCCCCTGCTGGTAAAAAAATATTTACTGGCAATAACCTGACCTGATGAACAAGAAGATCGATTTCTCCTTCCCCTTCCTGCTCTCCTTGCACACAGTGATGTCAATCACTCCACTGTGGACTTGATACCAGCCCTCTCTTGAATTGAGTGAGTTTGCCAGGACTGGTTAGGCCACTATACACCCACACTAAACATTGGTTTGAAACATACTGAAGGAGCAATTAGTGCTACTATAGGAGTAATTTAAAATAGAATAAGGAGCTCCCCTAATACCTTCGAGGGGTAAATACTGCTGTCAGGTTCCCTTGATTGCAGTATTGTAGAGGCTTCCCTTTGACTGTCCCCTTACAACCACCAAACCATTTCACATTACCACCCCATTTCCACAGATCCCGACACAATAAACACTCATACCACCCTTCTTTGGATTAATTAGCCAAGTGGGCCTTTTATTATACAAACCTTACAACAATAAATAACGTGTAAGTAAGGAATTTGGTGGAAACCAATAAATAAAAATGAACCATCCAGCGTTTCCCCCAGGTGTAACAACAAGCTCGGTGGCACCTTTGTTGCCAGGAAACTTTTCCATAACACCGTCCACCAGGGACACCACCCAGAACATCCATGCATAAAGGAGAGGTTATCTTCCACCCGATGTACAGCCTCCCTACCACAATTTTGCCATCAACTCTAAGAACCCCCTCACCACCACTTTCAAAATGATCCAACAACACCCCTATCCACCATATTCCATAATCCAACCTTACTTGAACCCTCAAATAAAAGGACGAGAGGGCGGGTCCTTTACTTTTGGTGTCTCACGCTGATTAATTGCCCCCACCCCCTCTCAGATAATATATAGGTCTGCTCTATTATCAACACTCCTTCTCTTACCAGCCCCCTTAAACTTTTGACCCCACAGAGCCCACTCTTCTTCTATCTTTATTAATTTAACCCATGCTTGTAGTAGCTCACAAAAATCATAAACGTGTGGTCTCTATAAGTGCAATAATCATAGAAAAAAGATCTTAAAAAACTATTTTTATTAGGTATGCATTAAAAGGATGTATAACATCTAAAAACAGACATACATACAAAAAGGGGTTAGGATAATATAGAAAGATGAATTGAGGAAATACTAACCATACCCTACCCTGGTACCTATTCTGTAGCCTGCCTACCAGTGGAGATTGGCACTCTAGAGGGATTTGATAGTGGCGCCTAACTGCCTATCTGGTGATAATACACTGAAAATATGTGCCAAGAGTGAAATAACCATCTGAAACCAGTATACAAGTGAGACTTTATATAAATGATGGAGCATATAGAGTAGGTAGGTAGGTAGCTGAACGATCGTGTCGATGGGCTACAGCAGACTAGCAGCTGACCTCTCCCTACTTAATACCCTCCACTGTTCCCTACCTAACAGCGGAGGTTGCCACCCTAGGGAGAGCGATGTTGGCACCTCCACTCCTCAGCGGCTTCTTCTAATATCCCTGCAATGCCCTGATGTAAACCCTTGGGTGGCCGTCAATAGACTGCATGTAGCGTAGCCATAAGTCTATCAGGACAATCATCCACATTAATGGACTGCTATGTCATTTACAAAAGTTAGAAATGCCAGTAGGCTGTCAAAAAAAATAAAAAAATGGGAGGGATAATGAGGTAGCAAAAGAAAAAGGATAAAATCCTTCTATATACTAAAGACCAAAATCACCTCAAAAAATGTCTCAGGATGAGCTTTTGGCAGGTGATATTATCCTTTGATGAGTAGCTACGAATCCCTGCTCGCAAGTGGGCTGTCTACACATATGACATCTATCTCATCTCCAAGTCACTATAGCAGTAACCAGATACCCACTGCAGCCATCATGCTATAAACCTGCAATGTGACAAGTATCAGTGAGACACATAAAGTAGTGTTAGAAGTAGATGGTACTTATCATTAGATTCCTAGATGTAATGCCGCATCGCCTCGACGCGTTTCGCTATTCAGCTCATCAGGAGGCTTCAAAGATTCAAGACGGTATGATGCTGTGTTGGCTGCAGTGGGTATCTGGTTACTGCTATTGTAACTTGGAGATGAGATAGATGTCTTATACAGTGGGGAAAAAAGTATTTAGTCACGTACCAATTGTGCAAGTTCTCCCACTTAAAAAGATGAGAGGCCTGTAATTGACATCATAGGTAGACCACAACTATGAGAGTCAAAATGAGAAAACAAATCCAGAAAATCACCTTGTCGGATTTGGCAAGATTTCTTTTGCAAATTATAGTGGAAAATAAGTATTTGGTTATTAACAAAAGTTCATCTCAATATTTTGTTATATATGCTTTGTTGGCAATGAGAGGGGTCAAACGTTTTCTGTATGTCTTCATAAGGTTGGCACACACTGTTGGTGGTATGTTGGCCCATTCCTCCATGCAGATCTCCTCTACAGAAGTGATGTTTTGGGCCTGTAGCTGGGCAACACGGACTTTCAACTCCCTCCAAAGGGTTTCTATGGGGCTGAGCTCTGGAGACTGGCTAGGCCACTCCAGGACCTTCATATGCTTCTTACGAAGACACTCCTTCATTGCCTTGGCGGTGTGCTTGGGATCATTATCATGCTGAAAGACCCATTCACATTTCATCTTCAATGCCCTTGCTGATGGAAGCAGGTTTGCACTCAAAATCTCACGATACATGGCCCCATTCATTCTTTCATGTACACGGATCAGTCGTCTTGGTCTCTTTGCAGAGAAACAGCCCCAAAGCATGATGTTGCCACCCCCATGCTTCACATTCAGTATTGTGTTCTTTGGATGCAACTCAGCATTCTGTCTCCTCCAAACACGATGAGATTTGTTTCTACCAAACAGTTCTACTTTGGTTTCATCAGACCACATGACATTCTCCCAATACTCTTCTGGATAATCCAAATGTTCTCTAGCAAGCTTCAGACGGGCCCGGACATGTACTGGCTTAAGCAGGGGGACACGTCTGGCACTGCAGGATCTGAGTCCCTGGCGGCGTAGTGTGTTACTGATGGTAGCCTTTGTTATGGTGGTCCCAGTTCTATTCTATGCAGGTCATTCACTAGGTCTCCAGTGTCGTTATGGGATTTTTGGTCACTGTTCTTGTGATCATTTTGACCCCACGGGATGAGATCTTGCGTGGAGCCACAGAACAAGGAAGATTATCAGTGGTCTTGTATGTCTTCCATTTTCTTATTATTGCTCCCACAGTTGATTTCATCACATCAAGCTGCTTGCCTATTGCAGATTCAGTCTTCCCAGCCTGGTGCAGGGCTACAATTTTGTTTCTGGTGTCCTTCGACAGCTGTTTGGTCTTCACCATAGTGGAGTTTGGAGTGTGACTGTTTGAGGATGTGAACAGGTGTCTTTTATACTGATAACAAGTTAAAACAGGTGCCATTACTACAGGTAATGAGTGGAGGACAGATGAGCCTCTTAAAGAAGAAGTTACAGGTTTGGGAGAGCCAGAAATCTTGCATGTTTTTGGGTGACCAATACTTATTTTCCGCCATAATTTCCGAAATAAATCTTGCCAAATCAGACTAGGTGATTTTCTTGATTTGTTTTCTCATTTTAATTTTCATAGTTGTGGTCTACCTATGATGTCAATTACAGGCCTCTCTCATCTTTTTAAGTGGGAGAACTTACACAATTGTTGGCTGACTAAATACTTTTGCTACGCCATATGCTGGCCCAGCATGCAGAAGGGTTTTGTTTTTTTAGTATGTATATATAATATTCATTATGTTAACTTATTTGCAGGCCACTGAGGGATCAGTGACCTGTTAGCAGTCTTCTTTATGAATAGCTAATTAGAGCACCACATGAAGACCCCCCGGCAGGCACGCCCCGAAGCATGTAATTAACTCAAAACTGAAAATAAAATTAAATAACAACCACAAGATGGATTTCATCAACTAAGGTATCATTTTAATCAGTATAACAGCGCTGACCTGACACTGTCTGTAGGTTACTGTGCACAATCCTGCTGACAGGTTCCCTTTAAGTAAGCAATGCACATCAGATAGCTGTGGGCCCTACCTTTGTTCGGTGACTGTGATCTCTCCCGATCCCCTCACACACATGAAGGCTCAGTAAGGCTAGGGTCACATTGCGTTATGTGACCGCGTTTAACGGACTACGTTACACCGCGGCATAACGCGGTGTTAACGTAGTCCGTTAACGCCGCCATAGCCTGTAATGGTGAACGCGTCGCTAGCGCCCGCCCACATTGGGCGTGCGCTAGCGATGTGCCGTCATTTGAGTGACGGACCTCGGACGCTGCTTGCAGCGTCCGCGGCGCGCCCGAGGTCCGTTCCTCGCTAGTGCAGATCGGGGATCTGCGCTAGCGGGGACGCCGAACGCGGACCCTAGAGAAGCATTGCGTTAGCGCAATCCGCTAGCGCTATGCGCTTAACGGATTGCCCTAACGCAATGTGACCCTAGCAACCAAAACAAGGGGAATCAGGTGTTTGAAATTAAATGATCTTCTTTCACTAAAAATCATCAGTTGGAGGAGAGTCAAGAGGCCCTGTACACATCAGATCGTTTGCTGGACCCACCAAAATCGTCAGGTTGCTCTAATGTGTATTGAGGCTTTTATAATCTCCAGGAAGTGACAGAGACCAGATATCAGGGAGTAACAGGGGAAAGCTATACAGAGCTCTACATGTGTTTATTGTAGTTTTTATTTGTGCCATTTTGGGATAAATAATGGAGTACTTTTTTTTAGACAGTATGAATAAGAACTACAAATTTACCATTCTCTGATCTGCTGTAATCATGTGATAATTTCTTTGTAGCTTATTGTGAAAATACCAAATATTTTTTTTTCATAAAATATATATGTGTGTCTGTTTTTGGTAAATCCTAATTTTACTGCAATCAATTAAAATGTCATTATCAGATGATACATTCCCTTTATAGCTGTTTTCAAGCATGGAGAACGCACAATATTGAAGTGTGCCCTGGATTGGTGCAATTTGAGGAAATAATCAATTTCCTTGGTAATGAAAGCTTGTTGAACAACATCCCACCCACTCTATGGTTGTTCTGACCCTAGCTTCTCAACGAGCTCATTGACCCAGGGCATCGGATATGCGTTGAACTTGGACGCCTCATTTAGCTCCCTGTAGTCATTACAGAAATGCCACTCTCTATCCAGCTTTGGCACAAGGACAATGGGGCTGGACCAGCCGATCTTTGACTCCTCGATGATGCTCAGGCTCAACATTTTCCTCAATTCCTTGGAGATCACCTCACGGCGGGCTTTGGGAATCCGATACAGCTTTTGGTTCACCCTCACATGCGGTTCTGTCAGGATTTCATGCTCCACAACCTGCATACATCCTGGCAACTCCGAAAACAGGTCCCAGATTCGCCGAAGCAGCTCTCGGCACTGTTGCTTCTGTGCCAGCGACAGTGTCTCTGCCACTGTGACATCTTCGACCTTGGCTTCAAGATTGGTCCCCAGACACGTAGCTTCCACTGGTTTCCTGTCTCACCACATTATTAAGAGGCTGATGCGGCACACCTAATACAGATTTCTTGTCCCTGGCTGGTGGACTTTGTAGTTGATGTCACTCGACTTTTCGACAACCTCACATTGCCCTTGCCACTTGGCCAACATATGTATCAACACCAACATATGGTGTCCAGGGCTAAACTGTCTCAGTCTTGCTGACTAATTGTAGACCCTGGCTTGGGCCTCTTGTGCTTGAACGAGTCTCTCCATCACAGTCGGCATCACCTTCGTTATACTGTCCTGCATCTGGGCCACATGCTCAATGATGCTCCGGTGGGGGGTAACCTTTGTTTCCCAGGTCTCCTTTGCAATATCCAGAAGTCCCCGAGGGTACCGTCCATATAGCAGCTCAAAAGGTGAGAACCCGTAGAGGCCTGTGGGACTTCCCTGATAGAGAACAACAGGTATGGCGGTAGACCATCCCAGTCTTGGCCATCCTTCTCCACGACCTTGTTAATCATGGATTTTGAAATCTTATTGAACCTCTCCACCAGACCGTCTGTCTGCAGGTTGTACACCGACGTCTGGAGTTGTGTAATCTGGAGAGCCTAACACAAATCCCTCATCACTTTGGACCTAAAAGGAGTTCATTAGTCTGTCAGAATATCCTTTGGCAAGCCCGTCCAGGAGAAAATATGAACTAGCTTTCGGGCTATACTCCTGGCGGAGGAGTTTGTCAGTGGTATTGCCTCCGAGTACCATGTTGCATAGTCCATCACCACTACGATATATTGTTGACACCTGGCGGACTTAACTAGAGGCCCTACAAGGTCCATGGCAATCCAGTCAAAGGCACCTCTATAATGTGAAACGGTACTAGGGGACTCCAGAAGTGGGATGCATGAGCAGTTAGCTGACATGTAGGGCAGGACTAGTAGTAGTTAACAATCTCTCTGTGACATCCAGGCCAGTAGAACCTCTGAAGGACCCTTTCTTGAGTTTTGTCTACTCCCAGATGCCCACCCAAGACATAAGAATGGGCCAGGTCTAGTACCCTACGCCTATAGGGACCCGGTACGAACAACTGCTCTGCCACTTCCTCTTTTAGTTTAGTGACCCAATATAGCAGCTCCTCATTTAAAGCAAAATGTGGAAACCTGGTGTCAGCCCCCGGCTCTTGAGCAACCCCATTTATCACAGCCACATTGTCAAATGCCCCTTTTAGCATAAGATCCCGCGCATTTGAGCAGTCCCAATATTTCCTCCAGAAACCCCCAGTTCAGGATTCTCGGCCACCTTCTTGTTCTTGTCAACAGCAAGGGCACATAGGGGGAACTCATCCGTCTCAAACTGCATTGGGTATTTATCATGGTTGAATCGGCTCTTGTCTCAGTCACTTGGTAGCCTCACCTTCTGTCATAAGTCCCATAACAAGCTAAACTCTCGCACTATCATCACTAGGTGTAGCAGGTCCATAACCACTCCAACCTCATGGGACTCAGCCCCACAGTTTGTGTTTATAGTAACTCTGGCAACAGGGTAGTCCTTGACATCCCCATGAATACAGCGGATGCCCACATGTTTCCCAGGGATCAACTGGTGAGGGAGTGTAGCTCTTACCAGGGTCACCAACCTCCCCAAGTCCAAGAGTACACCAGTACCCCATTTATTGTTACGGTACATGCACTTCACACTGCTGAAATGGTAGGCATAGTAAGAACAGCGCCTACCCATGCTGCAGTCCACATGTTCATACGAAATAGGATAATGAGCAGCTATATGTCCAAGACTGTGACATTTCCAGCATAGCAAGTCTTTACCAGCAGCCTTTGGCAGCCACTCAACGATCCCTTGGGACCTTAGACTCCCCTAAGTGGTGCCTCTACTACCCCTCTTTTGGGATTCGGACTCCCTCTGTGTACCCCAGTATGGGGATGCAACATCACCTGGCTTTCTTGGGGATCTATCGACCACCTGCTACCTTTTCACTAGGCCCACCAGGTCATCCACATTTTGGGGATCCCCTGGGCAACCCAGGTCTATACTGCCTGGGAAGGGAGTGGATAAATCTATCCATTATGACTGCATTATGAGTCCAGCTGCAACCACTTCTGCATTAGATGCAGCAAATCGAATATTTGGGAGTGAAGGGGTTTATAAGTGGTGGACTCTATGCCAGGTGGTGGACTCTTTGAGCTCAGACAAACATAGTCACCTGTTGTGGATTCTGTTTTTGGGCTCCCTCTGGTGGTTACGACTGGTACTGGGTGACTTTGGTGGGTTGCGGTCTCTGGTTTCCACCTGTCAATCTGAGGCTGGGTGTTTCCTATTTAACCTGGCTTTCCTGTCATTCCCTTGCCGGCTATCAATGTACTCAGATGTGCTCAGTTTGGTTCTGACTACCTGCTTCCAGATCTCTCAGGATAAGCTAAGTTATGCTTTTCAGTTGTTTTGTTTTTTGTCCAGCTTGCTAAATATTACTCTATGTGTTGTGAATTTGGATTCTGGGCTCCCCCGGTGGCCGCTTGTGGAATTGGACTTGTCATCCTCTTTCCTGTTTCACCTGGTTCCATCAGTAGTGGGTGTCGCTATTTAAGCTCATTTCTCTGGTGGTTTCTTGCCGGTCAACAATGTTATCTGATGCCTCTCAGTGCTTGTTCCTGCTTCTAGACTACTACTAGATAAGTTGGACTTTTGTCCATGTTTTGTTTTGCCTATTTGTTCCAGTTCACAGCTGAAGTTTTGTTACTGTGTCTGGAAAGCTCTCGTTGATCAGGGATTGCTACTCTGGCGTTATGAGTTAATGCCAGAGTTTAAGGTAATCTCTGGATGGTGTTTTGTTAGTGTTTTTCTGCTGACCATGAAAGTATTCTATCTGTCTTCTGCTATCTAGTAAGCGGACCTCAAATTTGCTAAGACTATTTTCCTGCTGCGTTTGTTGTTTCATCTGAACTCACCGTCATTATATGTGGGGGGCTACTGTCTTCTTTGGAATATTTCTCTAGAGGTGAGCCAGGTCTTATATTTCCCTCTGCTAGCTATTTAGGTCTTAGGCCAGAGCTGGGCATCTAGCGATAAATAGGAAATGCTACCTGGCTATTTCTAGTTGCGCGGCAGGCTTAGTTCATGGTCAGTATAGTTCCATCTTCCGAGAGCTTGTCCCTCTATAGGCTTGCTATGATCTCTGCCTGCAGAGATCATGACAGTTTGACCGGCCACTAAAGTGTTAAAGACCCAGGTTGATAAAGGAGAGTTATAAGAAGTCTGCTGAAATTTTTTTTTTTTTTTTCCTCCAGTCTGCCTTGCTGCAGTCTTTTTTCTCTCTCTCCTCCTAATCTTTGTATGGCTCTGTGTGCACCTGACAATAATGGATCTCCAGAGTGTAACTGCGGGTTTGAATAATCTCATCACGAAAGTACAAAATTTACAAGATTTTGTGGTACATGCTCCGGTATCTGAGCCGCGAATTCCTTTGCCGGAGTTCTTCACAGGGAATAGAGCTAGCTTCCAGAATTTCCGAAATAATTGTAAGCTTTATTTGTCCCTGAAGTCTCGTTCAGCTGGAGACCCTGCTCAGCAGGTTAGGATTGTGATTTCCTTGCTCAGGGGTGACCCTCAAGATTGGGCCTTCTCATTGCCAGCAGGGGATCCTGCGTTACGCGATGTGGATGCGTTTTTTCTGGCCTTGGGCTTGCTTTATGAGGAACCTCATTTGGAACTTCAGGCAGAAAAAACTTTGATGGCACTATCTCAGGGGCAAGACGAAGCTGAGGTTTTCTGCCAAAAATTCCGTAAATGGTCTGTGCTAGGAGTGGGGTTCCCTGTGCCTGCAGGTCTGAATGAGTCCATGACAATGGCTATTCAGATTGATAGGCGTCTGCGGGAGCGCAAACCGGTGCACCATCTGGCGGTGTCTATGGAAAAGACGCCAGAAAGTATACAGTGTGATAGAATTCTGTCCAGGAGCGAGCGACAGAATTTTAGACGGAAGAATGGATTGTGTTTCTATTGTGGGGATTCTACTCATGTTATATCAGCATGCTCTAGGCGTACAAAGAAGCTTGATAAGTCTGTTTCCATTGGCACCATTCAGTCTAAGTTTATTTTGTCTGTAACCCTGATTTGCTCTTTGTCATCCATTGCCACGGACGCCTATGTTGACTCTGGCGCCGCTCTGAGTCTTATGGATTGGTCCTTTGCCAATCGTTGTGGTTTTGATTTAGAGCCTTTGGAGACTCTTATTCCTCTGAAGGGGATTGACTCCACCCCATTGGCTAATAATAAACCACAATACTGGACACAAGTAACCATGCGTATCAATCCGGATCACCAGGAGATTATTCGTTTCCTGGTGCTGTATAATTTACATGACGATTTGGTACTGGGATTGCCATGGTTGCAGTCTCACAACCCAGTCTTGGACTGGAGAGCAATGTCTGTGTTGAGCTGGGGATGTAAGGGTATTCATGGGGACTTACCTTTGGTTTCTATTTCGTCGTCCATTCCCTCTGAAGTCCCTGAGTTCCTCTCTGATTATCAAGATGTCTTTGACGAACCCAAGCTTGGGTCGTTACCTCCGCACCGTGAGTGCGATTGTGCCATAGATTTGATACCGGGTTGTAAATATCCCAAGGGTCGTTTGTTTAATCTGTCTGTGCCGGAACATGCTGCTATGCGGGAATATATAAAGGAGTCTTTGGAAAAGGGACATATTCGTCCATCTTCTTCTCCCTTGGGAGCTGGGTTTTTCTTTGTCTCAAAAAGAGACGGCTCTTTGAGACCATGTATTGATTATCGGCTTCTGAATAAGATCACTGTTAAGTATCAATACCCATTGCCATTGCTTACTGATTTGTTTGCTCGTATAGAGGGTGCTAAGTGGTTCTCTAAAATTGATCTTCGTGGGGCGTATAATTTGGTGCGGATCAGGCAGGGGGATGAGTGGAAGACCGCATTTAATACGCCCGAGGGCCACTTTGAGTATTTGGTCATGCCTTTTGGTCTTTCTAATGCCCCTTCAGTTTTCCAGTCTTTTATGCATGATATTTTCCGCGATTTTCTGGATAAATTTATGATAATATATCTGGATGATATTCTGATTTTTTCTGATGACTGGGACTCTCATGTCCAGCAGGTCAGGAGAGTTTTTCAGGTTCTGCGGTCTAATTCTTTATGTGTGAAGGGGTCTAAGTGCGTTTTTGGGGTCCAGAAAATTTCCTTTTTGGGGTATATTTTTTCTCCCTCTTCCATTGAGATGGATCCCGTCAAGGTGCAAGCTATTTGTGACTGGACTCAGCCCTCCTCTCTTAAGGGTCTTCAGAGATTTTTGGGCTTTGCCAACTTTTACCGCCGATTTATTGCTGGTTTTTCGGATGTCGTTAAACCACTGACTGATTTGACCAGACAAGGCGCTGATGTTGCTAATTGGTCCCCTCATGCTGTGGAGGCCTTTCAGGAGCTTAAGCGCCGTTTTGCCTCTGCCCCTGTGTTGCGTCAGCCTGATGTGAATCTGCCTTTTCAGGTTGAGGTTGACGCTTCGGAGATCGGAGCTGGGGCAGTGTTGTCGCAGAAAGGTTCCGACTGCTCCGTCATTAGGCCTTGTGCCTTCTTTTCTCGCAAATTTTCGCCCGCAGAGCGGAATTATGATGTTGGGAATCGGGAGCTTTTGGCCATGAAGTGGGCGTTTGAGGAGTGGCGCCATTGGCTCGAGGGGGCTAGGCATCAGGTGGTGGTATTGACTGACCACAAAAATTTGATTTATCTTGAGACTGCCAGACGCCTGAATCCTAGACAGGCGCGCTGGTCTTTATTTTTTTCTCGCTTTAATTTTGTGGTGTCATACCTACCGGGTTCTAAGAATGTTAAGGCAGATGCCCTTTCTAGGAGTTTTGACCCGGACTCTCCTGGTAATTCTGAACCCACAGGTATCCTTAGGGAGGGAGTAATTTTGTCGGCCGTTTCTCCTGATCTGCGGCGGTCCTTGCAAGAGTTTCAGGCGGATAGACCGGATCGTTGTCCGCCTGATAGACTGTTTGTTCCGGATGATTGGACCAGCAGAGTCATCTCTGAGGTACATTCTTCTGCATTGGCAGGTCATCCCGGAATTTTTGGTACCAGGGATTTGGTGGCAAGATCCTTCTGGTGGCCTTCCCTGTCACGAGATGTGCGAGTCTTTGTGCAGTCATGTGACGTTTGTGCTCGGGCCAAGTCTTGTAGTTCTCGGGCTAGCGGACTGCTGTTGCCCTTGCCTATTCCTAAGAGGCCTTGGACACACATCTCGATGGATTTTATTTCAGATCTGCCTGTTTCCCAGAAGATGTCTGTCATCTGGGTGGTCTGTGACCGTTTCTCTAAAATGGTCCATTTGGTTCCTCTGCCCAAGTTGCCTTCTTCTTCTGAGTTGGTTCCTCTGTTTTTTCAGAATGTTGTCCGATTGCACGGTATTCCTGAGAATATTGTTTCTGACAGAGGTACCCAATTTGTGTCTAGATTTTGGCGGGCATTCTGTGCTAGGATGGGCATAGATTTGTCTTTTTCATCTGCTTTTCACCCTCAGACTAATGGCCAGACCGAGCGGACTAATCAGACCCTGGAGACATATCTGAGGTGTTTTGTCTCTGCTGACCAGGATGATTGGGTTGCTTTTTTGCCATTGGCAGAGTTCGCCCTCAATAATCGGGCCAGCTCTTCCACCTTGGTGTCCCCGTTTTTCTGTAATTCGGGGTTTCACCCTCGATTTTCCTCCGGTCAGGTGGAATCCTCGGATTGTCCTGGAGTGGATGCGGTGGTGGAGAGATTGCATCACATCTGGGGGCAGGTTATGGACAATTTGAAGTTGTCCCAGGAGAAGACTCAGCGTTTTGCCAACCGTCATCGTCGTGTTGGTTCTCGGCTTTGTGTTGGAGATTTGGTGTGGTTGTCTTCTCGTTTTGTCCCTATGAGGGTCTCTTCTCCTAAGTTTAAACCTCGGTTCATCGGCCCTTATAGAATATTGGAGATTCTTAATCCTGTTTCTTTCCGTTTGGACCTCCCTGCGTCCTTTTCCATTCATAACGTTTTTCATCGGTCGTTATTGCGCAGGTATGAGGTACCTGTGGTACCTTCAGTTGAGCCTCCTGCTCCGGTGTTGGTTGAGGGTGAGTTGGAGTACGTTGTGGAGAAGATTTTGGACTCTCGTGTTTCCAGACGGAGACTCCAGTATCTGGTCAACTGGAAGGGTTACGGCCAGGAGGATAATTCTTGGGTCAATGCATCTGATGTTCATGCTTCTGATCTTGTTCGTGCCTTCCATAGGGCTCATCCTGGTCGCCCTGGTGGATCTGGTGAGGGTTCGGTGCCCCCTCCTTGAGGGGGGGGTACTGTTGTGAATTTGGATTCTGGGCTCCCCCGGTGGCCGCTTGTGGAATTGGACTTGTCATCCTCTTTCCTGTTTCACCTGGTTCCATCAGTAGTGGGTGTCGCTATTTAAGCTCATTTCTCTGGTGGTTTCTTGCCGGTCAACAATGTTATCTGATGCCTCTCAGTGCTTGTTCCTGCTTCTAGACTACTACTAGATAAGTTGGACTTTTGTCCATGTTTTGTTTTGCCTATTTGTTCCAGTTCACAGCTGAAGTTTTGTTACTGTGTCTGGAAAGCTCTCGTTGATCAGGGATTGCTACTCTGGCGTTATGAGTTAATGCCAGAGTTTAAGGTAATCTCTGGATGGTGTTTTGTTAGTGTTTTTCTGCTGACCATGAAAGTATTCTATCTGTCTTCTGCTATCTAGTAAGCGGACCTCAAATTTGCTAAGACTATTTTCCTGCTGCGTTTGTTGTTTCATCTGAACTCACCGTCATTATATGTGGGGGGCTACTGTCTTCTTTGGAATATTTCTCTAGAGGTGAGCCAGGTCTTATATTTCCCTCTGCTAGCTATTTAGGTCTTAGGCCAGAGCTGGGCATCTAGCGATAAATAGGAAATGCTACCTGGCTATTTCTAGTTGCGCGGCAGGCTTAGTTCATGGTCAGTATAGTTCCATCTTCCGAGAGCTTGTCCCTCTATAGGCTTGCTATGATCTCTGCCTGCAGAGATCATGACATCTATGCTAGTTGGAAGCTCTAGTGGGCTGAGGTGCTCCCCATGTGCCATGAGTTGGCACATGGGTGCTTGTAATCTCAGGATGGTTTTTGATTAGGGTTTTTTGCTGACCGCTCAGACCCCTTTTGTATCCTTCTGCTTTCTAGTTATAGCGGGCCTCGTTTTGCTAACTCTATTTTCATATCTATGTGCGTGCCTTCCTCTCATTTTCACCGTCAATACATGTGGGGGGCAACTATACCTTTGGGGTTTATTTCTCTGGAGGCAAGTTAGGTCTTTATTTTCTCTGCAGTGCTAGTTAGCTCTTAGGCTGGCGCGAGGCGTCTAGAATCAACGTAGGCACGCTCCCTGGCTATTTCTAGTTGTGTTTGTCAGGAGTAGGGCAGCGGTCAGCCCAGGTTCCATCACCCTAGAGCTCGTCCGTTATTTGAGTTATTTTTTGCTTGTCCAGTGCGATCCCCTAGCCATTGGGATCTATAACAGTATAGCCGGCCCACAAAGTGTTAATTGTTTGGGCTGAAGCAGGAGAAAAAGAAGTGTTGAAGGGAAATTTTTTTTTTTTTTTCCCTCAGAGTTTTGCTGCCTAGCCTTTAATTGCTGTCTAGCTGCTTCTTACCTCCTCTTAACCCTTGAATGGCTCTGACCTTAGCTGTTTAATATGGATGTCCAGAGTTTGGCTTCCAGCCTGAATAATCTCGCTGCAAAAGTTCAAAACATACAGGATTTTGTTGTTCACACTCCTATGTCTGAACCTAGAATTCCTATTCCAGAGTTTTTTTCTGGAGATAGATCTACCTTCCTGAATTTCAGGAACAATTGCAAATTGTTTCTTTCTTTGAAATCTCGCTCCTCTGGAGACCCTGCTCAGCAGGTCAAGATTGTAATATCTTTCCTGCGGGGCGACCCTCAGAATTGGGCATTTGCATTGGCACCAGGGGATCCTGCATTGCTCAGTGTGGATGCGTTTTTTCTGGCACTGGGATTGCTCTATGAGGAACCTAACCTGGAGATTCAGGCTGAAAAGGCTTTATTAGCCCTCTCTCAGGGGCATGATGAAGCGGAAGTATATTGTCAAAAATTTCGGAAATGGTCGGTACTTACTCAGTGGAATGAGTGCGCCCTGGCTGCAAACTTCAGAGATGGTCTTTCTGAGGCCATTAAGGATATTATGGTGGGGTTCCCTGCGCCTACAGGTCTGAATGAGTCTATGACTATGGCCATTCAGATTGATCGGCGTTTGCGGGAGCGCAAACCTGTGCACCAGTTGGCGGTGTCTTCTGAACAGGCACCTGAGACTATGCAATGTGATAGAATTCAGTCCAGAAGTGAACGGCAAAATTATAGGCGAAAAAACGTATTGTGTTTTTATTGTGGTGATTCAGCTCATGTTATATCAGCATGCTCTAAACGCACAAAAAAGGTTGATAAATCTTTTGCCATTAGTACTCTGCAGTCTAAGTTCATTTTGTCTGTAACTCTGATTTGTTCACTGTCATCCATTTCCGTCGATGCTTATGTGGATTTGGGCGCTGCCCTGAGTCTTATGGATTGGTCATTTGCCAAACGCTGCGGTTTTAGTCTGGAGCCTCTGGAAGTTCCTATTCCTTTGAAGGGAATTGACTCTACACCACTGGCTATGAATAAACCGCAGTACTGGACACAAGTGACCATGTGCATGACTCCCGTTCATCAGGAGGTGATTCGCTTCCTTGTACTGTATAATTTACATGATGTACTAGTGCTTGGTCTGCCATGGTTACAAACTCATAATCCAGTCCTGGATTGGAAAACAATGTCTGTGTTAAGCTGGGGATGTCAGGGGGTTCATGATTATGCACCTCTGATTTCAATCGCTTCATCTACTCCTTCTGAGGTCCCTGCGTTTTTGTCTGACTATCGGGATGTTTTTGAGGAGCCTAAGCTCAATTCGCTCCCTCCTCATAGGGATTGTGACTGTGCTATAGAATTAATTTCTGGCAGTAAGTTCCCTAAGGGTCGTTTATTTAATCTGTCAGTGCCAGAGCATACTGCTATGCGGAATTATATTAAGGAGTCCTTGGAAAAGGGACATATTCGTCCATCTTTGTCCCCTCTGGGAGCAGGTTTTTTTTTTCGTGGCTAAAAAAGATGGTTCCCTGAGGCCTTGTATAGATTATCGCCTTCTGAATAAGATTACAGTCAAATATCAGTATCCATTGCCATTATTGACTGATTTGTTTGCTCGCATTAAGGGGGCTAGGTGGTTCACTAAGATAGATCTTCGCGGTGCGTATAATCTTGTGCGGATAAAGCAGGGTGATGAGTGGAAAACCGCATTTAATACGCCTGAGGGCCATTTTGAGTATTTGGTAATGCCTTTTGGACTTTCTAATGCTCCTTCAGTCTTTCAGTCCTTTATGCACAATATTTTCCGTGAATATCTGGATAAGTTTATGATTGTGTATTTGGATGATATTTTGGTGTTTTCTGATGACTGGGAGTCTCATGTTCTACAGGTCAGGAAGGTGTTTCAAGTCCTGCGGGCCAATTCTCTGTTTGTGAAGGGCTCGAAATGTCTCTTCGGAGTCCAGAAGATTTCTTTTTTGGGGTACATTTTTTCTCCTTCTACTATTGAGATGGATCCCGTCAAGGTTCAGGCGATTTGTGACTGGACACAACCTACATCTGTTAAGAGTCTTCAGAGGTTCTTGGGTTTTGCTAATTTTTATCGTCGGTTCATTGCTAATTTTTCCAGTGTTGTTAAACCTTTGACTGATTTGACTAAAAAGGGTGCTGATGTTGCTAATTGGTCTCCTACGGCTGTGGAGGCCTTTCAGGAACTTAAGCGCCGGTTTTCTTCTGCTCCTGTGTTATGTCAACCAGATGTTTCACTTCCTTTTCAGGTTGAGGTTGATGCTTCCGAGATTGGAGCGGGGGCGGTTTTGTCACAGAGAAGTTCCGATGGCTCGGTGATGAAGCCATGTGCGTTCTTTTCTAGAAAATTCTCGCCCGCCGAGCGCAATTATGATGTGGGTAATCGGGAGCTTTTGGCCATGAAGTGGGCATTTGAGGAGTGGCGTCATTGGCTTGAGGGTGCTAGACATCGTGTGGTGGTCTTGACTGATCACAAAAATCTGATTTACCTTGAGTCTGCCAGGCGTCTGAATCCTAGACAGGCTCGTTGGTCGTTGTTTTTTTTCTCGTTTCAATTTTGTGGTTTCATACCTGCCAGGTTCAAAGAATGTGAAGGCAGATGCTCTTTCCAGGAGTTTTGTGCCTGACTCTCCTGGAGACTCTGGGCCTACTGGTATCCTTAGGGATGGGGTAATATTGTCCGCCGTCTCCCCAGACTTGCGTCGTGCATTGCAGGAGTTTCAGGCGGATAAACCTGATCGTTGTCCACCAGAAAGACTGTTTGTTCCGGATGATTGGACCAGTAGAGTCATCTCCGAGGTCCATTCTTCTGTGTTGGCTGGTCATCCGGGAATATTTGGTACTAGAGACTTGGTGGCCAGGTCTTTTTGGTGGCCTTCCTTGTCAAGGGATGTGCGCACCTTTGTGCAGTCTTGTGGAGTGTGTGCTCGGGCTAAGCCTTGCTGTTCTCGGGCCAGTGGGTTGTTGTTATCCTTGCCTATCCCGAAGAGGCCTTGGACGCACATTTCCATGGATTTTATTTCAGATCTCCCTGTCTCACAGAAAATGTCCGTTATCTGGGTTGTGTGTGACCGCTTTTCTAAGATGGTTCATTTGTTACCCTTGCCTAAGTTGCCTTCCTCCTCTGAGTTGGTCCCTTTATTTTTTCAGAACGTGGTTCGTTTGCATGGGATTCCGGAGAATATCGTTTCTGACAGGGGATCCCAGTTTGTGTCTAGATTTTGGCGGACGTTTTGTGCTAAGATGGGCATTAATTTGTCTTTCTCGTCTGCATTCCATCCTCAGACGAATGGCCAGATGGAGCGAACTAATCAGACCTTGGAAACTTATTTAAGGTGTTTTGTTTCTGCTGATCAAGATGACTGGGTTGCCTTTTTGCCACTGGCCGAATTTGCCCTTAATAATCGGGCTAGTTCTGCTACTTTGGTTTCTCCTTTCTTTTGTAATTCGGGGTTTCATCCTCGTTTTTCCTCTGGTCAGGTGGAGCCTTCGGATTGTCCTGGAGTGGACGTGGTGGTGGACAGGCTACATCAGATTTGGAATCAGGTGGTGGACAATTTGAAGTTGTCTCAGGAGAAGGCTCAGCAGTTTGCTAATCGCCGTCGCCGCGTGGGTCCCTGACTTCGTGTTGGGGACTTGGTGTGGTTGTCTTCTCGTTTTGTCCCTATGAAGGTCTCTTCTCCCAAGTTCAAGCCTCGGTTCATCGGTCCTTATAAGATCTTGGAGATTCTTAACCCTGTATCTTTTCGTTTAGATCTCCCAACATCGTTTGCTATTCATAACGTGTTCCATCGGTCGTTATTGCGGAGGTATGAGGTGCCCGTTGTTCCTTCGGTTGAGCCTCCTGCTCCGGTGCTGGTGGAGGGAGAATTGGAGTATGTTGTTGAGAAGATCTTGGATTCTCGTGTTTCCAGACGTAAACTCCAGTATTTGGTTAAGTGGAAGGGTTATGGTCAGGAGTATAATTCCTGGGTGGTCGCCTCTGATGTTCATGCGACTGATTTGGTCCGCGCCTTCCATAGAGCTCATCCTGATCACCCTGGGGGTTCTCGTGAGGGTTCGGTGACCCCTCCTCAAGGGGGGGGTACTGTTGTGGATTCTGTTTTTGGGCTCCCTCTGGTGGTTACGACTGGTACTGGGTGACTTTGGTGGGTTGCGGTCTCTGGTTTCCACCTGTCCATCTGAGGCTGGGTGTTTCCTATTTAACCTGGCTTTCCTGTCATTCCCTTGCCGGCTATCAATGTACTCAGATGTGCTCAGTTTGGTTCTGACTACCTGCTTCCAGATCTCTCAGGATAAGCTAAGTTATGCTTTTCAGTTGTTTTGTTTTTTGTCCAGCTTGCTAAATATTACTCTATGCTAGTTGGAAGCTCTAGTGGGCTGAGGTGCTCCCCATGTGCCATGAGTTGGCACATGGGTGCTTGTAATCTCAGGATGGTTTTTGATTAGGGTTTTTTGCTGACCGCTCAGACCCCTTTTGTATCCTTCTGCTTTCTAGTTATAGCGGGCCTCGTTTTGCTAACTCTATTTTCATATCTATGTGCGTGCCTTCCTCTCATTTTCACCGTCAATACATGTGGGGGGCAACTATACCTTTGGGGTTTATTTCTCTGGAGGCAAGTTAGGTCTTTATTTTCTCTGCAGTGCTAGTTAGCTCTTAGGCTGGCGCGAGGCGTCTAGAATCAACGTAGGCACGCTCCCTGGCTATTTCTAGTTGTGTTTGTCAGGAGTAGGGCAGCGGTCAGCCCAGGTTCCATCACCCTAGAGCTCGTCCGTTATTTGAGTTATTTTTTGCTTGTCCAGTGCGATCCCCTAGCCATTGGGATCTATAACAGTCACCCCTGAGCATGCCAGTATCTCAGTTTTTTGTTTGGCACATTCCCGGACATCTTGTAAGGTCAAGTCATAATAAGCCTTCTGGGGTTTGCCAGTTAGATAGGGGACCATCACCTCCATCCATTGCTCTGGCGGCAGCTTCTCCCGCTCTGCCACCCTTTCAAACACAGTAAAAAAATCTGCCACATCATCGGCCGGGGTAATTTTTTGCATCCCAGACATATTTGTCATCACCTTGACTTGGTGAGGGACGATTTCTCTGCTGTGGACATCCTGTCAGGAGTTCCATCTGTCGTTGCAGCTGTTGAATCTGCTGCATGAAAAGTTTATTTGTCTCCTGCTGTACTTGCTGATGCTCCCGATGCTGCTGGTGCTGCTGATGCTAGCTTAGGATCAGGTGCATGATCAGCTCCTCCATTTTGTCTTACCACTGTTCCATGGCTCTAGCCGCCTTCACCCAGGACATTCGGTTTGTCCACAGCAGTCACACTTGCTTCCTGGGAATCTTGCCTGCACCAACTGTGGTTCATCAGCTAACGCGACTGCACAAGGAGGTATATGCAGGTACAATGTC
This sequence comes from Ranitomeya variabilis, assembly GCF_051348905.1. Taxonomy (NCBI): domain Eukaryota; kingdom Metazoa; phylum Chordata; class Amphibia; order Anura; family Dendrobatidae; genus Ranitomeya; species Ranitomeya variabilis. The sequence goes on along the minus strand of NC_135235.1, from coordinate 472,776,136 downwards.
TCTTTACATCTTCCACTGGTTTATTATACATGTGGCATAAACCATTGTGAAATAAACATGGCCCTTTGGGCAAAATCGGTAAACAAAACAAAATGGTATACAACTGCGAGGTTCCGCCTGCTCAGGATATAACAAAAAGTTTAACAAAAATCCACTTCTCTGGAGTTGCCGGCTCCAGACCCACTGAACACCTAATGACTCAAATGGCTTGTCAATTTTTATCCCAGACCACATCCTGGGGTGAAGATATGGAGAACAACCTCCCACCCACTCTATGGTTGTTCTAAAAAACTCAGCCATTAAAATGGCTGCTTAACCCCTCTCAACGATTAGGGAGCTGGAGCAAAAACTTCTGGGTTTCAAATCACTGAAGCTAATAGCCTCAATGAAACATAACTCCCATTCAGCACTTTGCCAGTGACTTCTTTACAACTCGTATATCAGAAGCATTAGACCTCCTCCACCCGTGTTTCCAGTATATGTGGCATCCGTTTTTCCATAGATACCAGACACAATCATTATTACCAATGCCGCTATGTACATGTCCGTGTTGTAACACTAACCATATGTCCGGGCAAAACTCAAAGAGACATGGTCGTTTTTTTTCCAGCAGCACGGATTACAAGGGCCAATACAAGTCTATGGGTTCACAAAAACATGGGCAGCACATGGTTGACAACTGTGTGCCATTTGTATGCTGTCCATATTTAACATTGCAAAGGAGAAGCTTTGTAATTTATTTTTCTTAATCCGTTCCTGAAAATGATGACACTGATGGTAAAAATGAACACACTCATCCAAAACACTGATAGCGTCAGTGTTGTTTTTTTACGTATGTGTTATGGAGGCCTTATATAGATTTGGAGGCGATATTGGTCCATTGTTTTTAAGATTAATTTAGATAAAAGTTTTATGGGCTTCTGTTTGGGCTATTGATTTATGTACTATGGAGAAGGTGCAGTATATATAAATACACACACACATGCACCAATAAAGGTATATATATTTATATAAAAAAAATACACATACACACACCAATAATGATCAGTATAGTGTAGAATAAGAAGACATATTACGCCAATGAAGAATTTTAGGCTATGATTGGATTTTGACTTTTTCTGTACTTTTATTAATAGTGCGTATGTTTTTTATGCCCACTTTTTCTGTTACAGATGGAGTCTTCTCTTGGTCCTCATCGATTTACACGAAGTGGGGTGAGAAAAACAATGCTTTATTTTCTAGAGCTGAAGCTCCATAGCAACTTTTGATTGTGTATCTGCTGCTGTAAAATAGATCTTTATTTCAACTATTGTGCAACTTCAATTCTTCCCTATGGAGGACATAAGCTGCTTGAAATGAACATAAACAAATTGAGGAGAAGGCTAATACAGATCCATCATAGTAGCGGTAAAGACCCCTAGTACAAATATAATGCAAGTAAACAATTGAGATCCATCTCAGAACAATAGGGGTGAAAAAACTTTCCAACATTGTTAAAATATAATAATCATTTTTATTCAAACATATTTAAAAATACAAAGCATATACCAAGTAATTACACTGCACGGTAAATCTGAAATGCATGACCAGTCAAATAGTAAACATGAGCCTACAAATGAGCCAAAACTTTTTCTCCACTCATTGTTAGTGGGTGAAAACATTTATTGTCAAACTACTGTGTTTTCTCTTTTTAAATCATAATGACACCCCAAAACATCCAAATGACCCTGATCAAAAGTTCACACACCCCATTTCTTAATACCGTGTATTGCCCCCCTCTAACATCAATGACAGCTTGAAGTCTTTTGTGGTAGTTGTGGATGAGGTTCTTTATTTCCTCAGATGGTAAAGCTGCCCACTCTTCCTAGCAAAAAGCCTCCAGTTCTGGTAAATTACTGGGCTGTTTAGCATGAACTGTGCGCTTGAGATCTCCCCAGAGTAGCTCAATAATATTGAGGTCAGGAGACTGAGATGGCCACTCCGGAACCTTCACTTTCTTCTGCTGTAACCAATGACAGGTCGACTTGGACTTGCGTTTTGGGTCGTTGTCATGTTGGAACGTCCAGGTACATCCCATGCGCAGCTTCCTGGCTGATTGCAAATTTGCCTCCAGTATTTGCTGATAACATGCTGCATTCATCTTTCCTTCAATTTTGACCAAGTTTCCTGTGCCTCTGTAGCTTACACATCCCCAAAACATCAGTGACCCACCTCCGTGCTTTACAGTAGGAATGGTGTTCCTTTCATCATAGGCCTTGTTGACCTCTCTCCAAATGTTACGTTTATGGTTGTGGTCAAAAAGTTCAATTTTCGTCTCATCACTCCAAACTACCTTGTTCCAAAAGGTTTGAGACCTGTCTCTGTGCTGTTTTGCGTATTGTAGGTGAGATACTTTGTGGCATTTGTGCAGCAATGGCTTTCTTCTGGCGACTCAACCATGCAGCCCATTTTTCTTCAAATGCCTCCTTATTGTGCATTTTAAAACAGCCACACCGCTAGTTTTCAGAGAGTCCTGTATTTCAGCTGATGGTATTTGTGGGTTTTTGTTTGCATCCCGAACAATTTTCCTAGCAGTTGTGGACGACATTTTTGTTGGTCTATCTGACCGTGGTTTTGTTTTTACAGATCCCCTGATTTTACATTTGTTAATCACAGTTTGAATGCTGCTAACTGGCATTATCAATTCCTTTGATATCTTTTTGTATCTCTTTCTTGTTTTATACAGTTCAACTACTTTTTTCCCATAGATCCGTTGACAATTCTTTTGCTTTCCCCATGACTTACAATCCAGAAATGTCAGTGGCTCGATGAAAGATGCAAGAGTCTGTCTGGATCCCAGAAACTCTCTCAGTTTTTATGCACACACTGATTAAGCAAACAGGTCACAGGTGAGGATGTTACCTTTAGTAGCTATTCAAACCCATTTGTGTAAACTTATGTGCACGTTATCAGGCTAAAATCACCAGGGTATGTGAACTTTTCATCAGGGTCATTTGGATGTTTTCGGTTGTCATTATGATTTAAAAAGAGAAAACACAGTAGTTTGACAATAAATGGCTTCACTAACCATGAGTGGAGAAAAAGTTTTTGTGTTATCATTCATATTCTCTGTAAAAAGGCCAAGAAAGCAAAAATTCTGCTGGGGTATGTAAACTTGTGTGTGTGTAAGCACAACTTGATATATGTGCAAATAGCTATGTATTTGAGGTGTTTATTAAACAAATAAACTAAGAGTATCACATATGTGTATATGCATTATCTATATATATAATTGTCTAAGGGTTTTTCTGTCTGTCTGTCTGTCTGTCTGTCCTGGAAATCCCGTGTCTCTGATTGGTCGAGGCCGCCAATCAGCGACGGGCACAGTCTGCCGCGAATTCACCTCGACCAATCAGCGACGGGCACAGTATCGACGTAGATGTCATAATGGTTGCCATGGCGACGATGATGTCATAAAGGTTGCCTCGACCAATCAGCCACGGGCACAGTCTGCCCGGCCTCGACCAATCAGCGATGGGCACAGTATCGACGTAGATGTCATAATGGTTGCCATGGTGACGATTATGTCATAAAGGTTGCCTCGACCAATCAGCGACGGGCACAGTCTGCCGCGAATTCTGGAATCATCATTGTCCATATACTACGGGGACATGCATATTCTAGAAAACTTGCCATGGCAACCATTATGACATCTACGTCGATACTGTGCCCGTCGCTGATTGGTCGCTGTCCTGGAAATCCCGCGTCTCTGATTGGTCGAGGCCGCCTGGGCCTCGACCAATCAGCGACGGGCACAGTATCGACGTAGATGTCATAATGGTTGCCATGGCGACGATGATGTCATAAAGGTTGCCTTGACCAATCAGCGACGGTCACAGTCTGCCGCGCATTCTGGAATCATCATTGTCCATATACTTCGGGGACATGCATATTCTAGGATACCCGATGCGTTAGAATCGGGCCACAATCTAGTATATATATATATAGTGGGTACGGAAAGTATTCAGACCCCTTTAAATTTTTCACTCTTTGTTTCATTGTGGCCATTTGGTATATTCAAAAAAGTTCATTTTTTTCTCATTAATGTACACTCTGCACCCCATCTTGACAGAAAAAAAACAGAAATGTAGAAATTTTTGCATATTTATTAAAAAAGAAAAAGTGAAATATCACATGGTCAGAAGTATTCAGACCCTTTGCTCAGACACTCATATTTAAGTCACATGTTGTCCATTTCCTTGTGATCCTCCTTGAGATGGTCCTACTCCTTCATTGGAGTCCAGCTTTGTTTAATCAAACTGATAGGACTTGATTTAGAAAGGCACATACCTGTCTTTATAAGGCTGGTTTCACATTTGCGTTCAGGAGGGCTGCGGATGGCTGTGTACATCCTCCCTTCTTCCTCCGTGAAGCTCTGCCTACGCTCCGCTTACTTCTGTATGCGTCCTGCGTTTCCCTGCATACCTATCTTTAACATTGGGTATGCAGGGACATGCATTGTATGCGGATGTGTTCGCATGCGGCGATTTGACATGTGCGGCGACCACACGAAAGTGAAAAATTTTAAAGATGGGTACGCGGGGAAACACAGGATGCCTACAGAAGTAGGAGGAGCATAAGCGGAGCTTCACAGAGGAAGAAGGGAGGAAGTACATATCCATCCGCAGCCCTCCTGAACGTAAATGTGAAACCAGCCTAAGACCTCACAGCTCACAGTGCATGTCAGACCAAATGAGAATCATGAGGACAAAGGAACTGGCCAAGGAGGTCAGAGACAGAATTGTGGCAAGGCACAGATCTGGCCAAGGTTGTAAAAGAATTTCTGCAGTACTCAAGGTTCCTAAGAGCACAGTGGCCTCCATAATCTTTAAATGGAAGACGTTTGGGACCACCAGAAGTCTTCCTAGATCTGGCCGTCCAGCCAAACTGAGCAATCATGGGATAAGAGCCTAGGTGAGAGAGGTAAAGAAGAACCACAAGATCATTGTGGCTGAACTCCAGAGATGCAGTAGGGAGACAGAAGAAAGTTCCACAAAGTCAGCTATCACTACAGCCCTCCACCAGTCAGGCCTTTATGGCAGAGTGGCCCAACGGAAGCCTCTCCTCAGTGCAAGATATCCCAGACTATGAGAAATAAGATTCTCTGGTCTGATGAGGCGAAGATAGAACTTTTTGGAAATAATTGTAAGCGGTATGCGTGGAGAAAACCAGGCACTGCTCATCACCTGTCCAATACAATCCCAACAGTGAAACATGGTGGTGGCAGCATCATGCTATGGGGGGTGTTTTTCACCTGCAGGGACAGGATGACTGGTTGCCATTAAAGGAAACATGAATGTGACCAAGTACAGAAATATCCTGGAAGAAAACCTCTTCCAGAGTGCTCTGGACCTCAGACTTGGCCAAAGGTTCACCTTCCAACAAGACAATGATCCTAAGCACACAGCTAAAATAACAAGGGAGTGGCTTCATAACATCTCTGTGACCATTCTTGACTGTCTTTGCCAGAGACCTGACCTAAACCCAATTGAGCATCTCTGGAGAGACCTGAAAATGGCTGTCCACCATTGTTCACCATCCAATTGGACGGAACTGGAGAAGATCTGCAAGGAAGAATGGCAGAAGATCCCCAAATCCAGATGTGAAAAACTTGTTGCATCATTCACAAGAAGACTCATGGCTGTACTAGCTGAAAAGGGTGCTTCTACTGAGCAAAGGGTCTGAATACTTATGACCATGTGATATTTCAGTTTTTTCTTTTTTAATAAATTTGCAAAAATTTCTACATTTTTGTTTTTCTTCCGTCAAAATGGGGTGCAGAGTGTACATTAATGAGAAAAAAAATGAACTTTTTTGAATTTACTAAATGGCTGCAATGAAACTAAATGTGAAAAATTTAAAGTGGTCTGAATACTTTCCATAACCACTGTGTGTGTAATATATACACTCACTGGCCACTTTATTAGGTACACCTGTCCAACTTCTTGTTAACACTTAATTTCTAATCAGCCAATCACATGGCGGCAACTCAGTGCATTTAGGCATGTAGACATGGTCAAGACAATCTCCTGCAGTTCAAACCGAGCATCAGTATGGGGAAGAAAGGTGATTTGAGTGCCTTTGAACGTGGCATGGTTGTTGGTGCCAGAAGGGCTGGTCTGAGTATTTCAGAAACTGCTGATCTACTGGGATTTTCACGCACAACCATCTCTAGGGTTTACAGAGAATGGTCCGAAAAAGAAAAAAAATCCAGTGAGCGGCAGTTCTGTGGGCGGAAATGCCTTGTTGATGCCAGAGGTCAGAGGAGAATGGGCAGACTGGTTCGAGCTGATAGAAAGGCAACAGTGACTCAAATCGCCACCCGTTACAACCAAGGTAGGCCTAAGAGCATCTCTGAACGCACAGTGCATCGAACTTTGAGGCAGATGGGCTACAGCAGCAGAAGACCACACCGGGTACCACTCCTTTCAGCTAAGAACAGGAAACTGAGGCTACAATTTGTACAAGCTCATCGAAATTGGACAGTAGAAGATTGGAAAAACGTTGCTTGGTCTGATGAGTCTCGATTTCTGCTGCGACATTCGGATGGTAGGGTCAGAATTTGGCGTAAACAACATGAAAGCATGGATCCATCCTGCCTTGTATGGAGCATCTTTGGGATGTGCAGCCGACAAATCTGCGGCAACTGTGTGATGCCATCATGTCAATATGGACCAAAATCTCTGAGGAATGCTTCCAGCACCTTGTTGAATCTATGCCACGAAGAATTGAGGCAGTTCTGAAGGCAAAAGGGGGTCCAACCCGTTACTAGCATGGTGTACCTAATAAAGTGGCCGGTGAGTGTATATATATATATATATATATATATATATATATATATATATATATATATATATATATATATATATATATATATATATATATATATATACATACATATATATATATATATATATATATATATATATATATATATATATATATACACACATTTATTTACCCAATAGCTATTCAGTTGTGGTGTTTTTTAAACAAAGGCAGGATTCCTAAGAGTGAAAGACACACTATCTGCCTAAATGAAGTACTATGCCATTTGCTATGATATACCAACTGACATACTTAGCACAATGTGGACCAGTCATACAAGCGCCCCAACATACATTTTGCCCATCTTCATCAGGGACGACATGGTGATTATATCGGAGCTTATCCATATATATATCCTTCAAGTTTAATGAAATAGGGGCGAATATTAAATGAATTCATATACTGTATGGTACATACCATGTGCAGATGCTGCATGTGGCGTTATGACCAGTATAAAAAGTGCATATAGCGCCCATATGTCTTTAGATATGTTCCAGTGAATTTGAACATATTGTATATAATCTAAAGTGCATCTAGTAGCAATGCATCTAAATAATGCACTTAAAAAGTGCAAATACTGAAAAATGTTTTTATACAAAAATTAGTAAATGTAAATACCCGAAAAGGATACTAATGTATATAAAGTGACCTAAGTTTCCTTGATAAAGTGCGTAGGTGACGTAACATCAAATTAATAGTGTGCAATTACACATAAATGACATGAGTACTGAAATTGGAGTGTAAAGAATACATGTAGACATAATACATAAATACATAAATGCTTAAAAAGACAAATCTCTAAGTAATTGAAGTGCATTAATTGAAATGAACAGTAGAATTTTTACCATTTGAGAATTCAGTTTATTAAAATGCAATTCTCTCGTCATATGGAAACAATGGGGTCTCGCAACAGATGCAATCTAACTGAGAAAATCTTGTGATGTGACTGTGCAGCCGTAGCTTTTTACTCAGACATGTTTTTTGCAACTACTGTTTTTTCTTCTGAGCCACTAACTTCTAACTGTTGAACTTCTTGGTATAGGCAAGGTATGGAAAAAAGGCCACAATACGTCCACCACAAAAAAAATCAACACCGGAGACTAATGGCGAAAGCAAACCAGTTTCTCCATCTGTAGAGGTTAGAATTGTGTTTCACAATACATGGTTACATATCTTTTTGAGAGTCTACATTCTGTGGGAATATCCACAGTTCTCTCACATCTTATTCTATGCCTGTATCTTGAGATAATTCTCCTTGGCTCTTGCAGAATGAAATAAAATATATCACAAGTATCACCATGGAGAGAAAGCTACCTTTAGACTGCGATCCGACATCTGTAGGTTCTCTCATACTAGAGAATCTGGTTGATTATGCAAATGTCACTCTGATCAAACTCTGATCACAGTTTGATCTGAGTGTCAGCTTAGCGTGATCTGATTCTCTCGTATGAGAGTACCGTAGCACAGGTGTGGAGAAAACAGAGAACTTAATCTCTCCATCTCCTCCATTCTGTGAGTCCGCGGAAATCGGACTGCACCGGATGTCATCTGAGTGCAGTCCAATGTTTTCTACGCACCAATAGACTTGAATGGGTGAGCGGCATCCGATTTCAAAGTGAAATTTGCATTATGCAGATTCTGTCATTGAAAGAAACCATGCAACAGCATTGCCCCATTGAATAGCATTGCTATTCGATAGATAAATAGACAGCACTTGTTCGATGTATACGCTGGTGTAAGCGAGCCCTAAAAGTAAATGTCTGATCCTTTAAAGAGCCTTGGAAAAGGTGCCTACTCTAACGAGGTGAGACTTGTGACATAGTTGAGTTCAAGAGAGCTAATTTGCATTATTTTCTCCAGTAGCGCATTAGCTCTAAGGGTAAATGCCCACGATCAGGAACTGCTGCAGTTTTGACGCTACGTATTTATGCAGTCTCAAACCCACAGCAGACAGATATGACAACATAGTGGATGGGTTTTCTAGCAATCCCATGTCCACTATGCGTCCATAGTCACCCGCAAAGATCACCCGCAAAGACTGACATGCGGCACATCTTTCAGGACCGCAGCATGTCAATTTCTCTTGCGGAGACTCTAGTTTCCGCATGAGAAACTCCATCAATAGAAATGCATTGAAAGCGGTAAATACACATAGTTCAGTGAACACATGCAGATTTACCTGCGTTCAATAGAAGGCAGCCCTTTGGACACAGTGAACATGCACTGCGTCCTAATTGCTTCTAGTTACGGATCGTGGGAACGTACCCTTAGGCTATGTTTCCATGGTCAGGAAACCTTCAGGATTTGCTGCGGATTGGACGCTGTGTACAGCCGCCGTATCCAATCCGCAGCATCCAGATGTTACAGCATAGTGGAGGGGATTTTATGAAATCCCGTCTCCACTATGCATTCAGGGCCACATCCAGCGCGTCTTTCTAGACCGCGGCATGTCTATTTATCTTGTGGAGACTCTCCATCTCCGTAAGATAAATAACTCAGTCTATGAATACGATGCCGTGATTCCACATGTGTTCAATGAACACATCCGCGCGTACAACAGGGGGCAGCACTTTGGGAGGTATCCGCTGCATCCAAAGCACAGGGAATCCTGAAAGTGGAGACAAAGCCTTAGACTCCATAGTCAGCTGATCACTTTGAGGAGAACAATACCTCCCCCAAGCTGCAATAATCATGATTTATAGCCTGAGAATCGTGTGTGTGTGTGTGTGTGTGTGTGTGTGTGTGTGTGTGTGTGTGTGTGTGTGTCTGTACCCTTATAGTCCAGAGCAGCATTCCAAGTTCTGCTCTTTGTCACTGTAAGCAGTTGATAGTTTTCCCAACATTAGATGTACAGTGTCTGCTATGAGAACAATACTTTAAATGGAAAGTGTCAACTGATACATGCTGCCCAAACTGTACAATTTCAGCCAGATATATTTTATTCTGTAATACTCTGGCATTCATAGAAAATATACTTAGATCCGGCCGCAGATAAAACTAGTTTGGCGATGCCCCTGGCAGACTCTCCCCTGCGCTGCTAAAGATGATTAACAGGTCTCTCCCTTAATGACAGACCTATCAAACACTCGCAGCAGTACTGGGAGAAAAGCGGCTTGGGCGGACCCGCACGGTATCATCTCCAATCATGGTCCCTGACCCCATCTTTAAAGTATATTTTCTCTTAAACATCAGAGCGTTACAGAGTAAAATACATCTGGCGGCATTTGTGCTGCCAGGATTTCATTCATGCGGTCCACTGTTTGGGTGGCATGAATCAAATGACAGGTTCCCTTTAAATAATTCAAACCACTAGAACACCCTGTGTTCAGGCATATAAGAATGTAGAAGGATTTCAGCTCTGAATCCTGTGGGATTGTCAATGCAGTTCTATGGTGTGATACATGGTGTGTAATTTTAAAATTGCTGAACTTTTTGTTGATTAATTAAATCTCCAGAATTTTTTCTCTGTTATAACATATTATTGACCGTTCACACAGCGAAATCTATTGTATGGAGAAGCTCTGTATACAGTCATACACAGAATTGGGATTTCAGAGCCAGACCATATATCGGATAATGACCAGCTATATGAATATCTTCAAATGGTAAGAGGCAAATGTGTTGTTTTGGGGGTTAAATGGGATAAAAAAAAGGGAATTATTATATTGCTACTTAAAACATGCGCATACCCCCGAAACAGTGTCTCTGCCTCTCTGCTTCTACATGCCTGCCTCTGTTTGGAGCATATGGATTGTTTGCACCGAAGTCCGCTTCCTTGTTCACTATGGTGATTATGATGAATACTGATTCTATGAACTGATTCTAATGTGAATGTAAGGATTGAAATATAATGTAAAGGAAATCATTGGAACAGACTGGAAGTATTTTATGCCGATTCTTACTGTATATGGTTTGGACATAAAACAATGTGCAGGAACGACTGCATTGCGGCATAAGGTGGAAATATGGTGAATTGTAATTAGGTCTGTTTATCTTATTTTATGTGGTACATGCATTTCACCCACACATGTGATCCCTAGCAAAGGGTTTATAAAAACGCTGGAGTGGAGCTCTAAACGGAACCTGACAGAATGTGTCAGGCACTGGCGGCATGATTTCAGCCATTCATGTCTAACTCTGAAGCGCTGTGTCATTTCAGAGGAAAACAGAGTTTAATAGGGGACCGAGCCGCATGACAGACTAGTCGGACAGGCGGGTCTCCAGCAGTTTCTGCCCGCTTGCTGCCCTTTAGTGACAGGTTTGTCCCCGATAAAAGCTTGCACAGGGACCTGTCACTCCAGGGCAGTGGGCAGGGAGAGGCGGCCAGGGACGCCCCTGTCTGACTAGTCTCCCGTGCGACTCGAAATCAGGCAACATGAAACAGGCCCTGTTGAAAAAGCGATAACGCGAAACGCGCGTCCAGGGGTGCCACACCAGGAGGAGAGACCCTTTCCAAGACCTTAGTATGGGTAAGCCCTATTGAACATAGCACATTGCCTGTCTATGCATCAGCTGTCTATTGACTGCGAATAGGGGATACCGTAGGACCCTGCATGTTACTGGGACGGCTTTGAGCTGGGCACCTTATTGAGCCAGGGGGGGTTTTATGGGCACATTTTCCTGTGTCGCTCCTCCTTGTGGTTGGCTACCATTTTTTCCCCTCTCTTGTGTTACCTCCCTATATCTGCGGGTTGCATACAGCGCCCGTGGTGGTATGTGCATTTATATTTATATATATATATACATTATTGTTTATGAGTTATACTTAAATAAACTTTTCTGTTTTTATATACAACTATGTTGTTGTGGATATTTCTGCTCCGTTTTCTTGTATATATCTCTGTTTGGAGCTATCCTGTGTGGCCTAAAGGGCATGAAGAGGGAATTTGTGTGACTTATTTCCTTCTAATACCTATTACAGCGGTGCTTCAGTGTCCTTCTAATAAACATGAAACAGCTGCCAGGTTCCCTTTAATACATTTTGTAAGAAAAAAAATACCAAAAATTTGTAAACCTGTATTTTAATATAAAAACTTGATTCAAATAGTAGGTAATTTTCTGATGACAACAGTTTCTCCTATATCTCTTTCAGGCCTTCAACATGGATGCTGCAGAGCACAATGCCATCCTTGAAAGTGTAAAATGTCTTGAGGTAAATCTACAGATTATTTTTCCGGTGCCATGTACATGTGAGATTATTCTATTGAGCTTTGAGAATCTGTGGAGGACTTTTCTTACAACTTGAGCAACCAAGACAGGTGCATCAACCCAGACATAGAAACAAGGTTGAGTCCTCACAGAGAACAGGCCTTCTTCATATGAGGGAAGATGGGCAGCATCTGAAAATAACCAGATAATTTGTCTTGTGTTCTAGCCCCCAATTTTCTGTGTGAAAGTTACAGTGAAACAAGCTAAAGGAATTCTTGGGAAGGATGTCAGTGGTAAGAGAACATATGATGACATAGTCTGATTCTTATATTTTGATGTTTCCATACAATTAGTCTCAGTCAGTCTGACAAGCTTCATTTAAACATCTTGTTTTTTTGGCTATATCTAGGTTTCAGTGATCCCTACTGCATGCTGGGAATTGAAAATCGAGCCGACACTCATTCCAGAGACAGTAGCCCCAATTCTGACAAGAAACAGAAGCAGAAGGCAGTGGTCAGGAATATGTTACCTGAAGATCGGACACACAAGACACAAGTCAAGGTCCAGACCTTACATCCAGTATGGGACGAAACCTTCATTATGTGTGTACCTTTTTGATTTTAAGAAGTGAAACCTCTGGCAGGATAATTACATTTATATTGTCTTACTGCTTTTCTGTTTTTCCAATTTCCGTTTTGTATTTTTCTAAATACTTGAGCCCTCTATCATTAGTAAAGAGAGTCTGTCAACCCCAAAACTCAAATTAAACCCCTTATACATTCATACAGGGGACGTTGGCCCTGTAAAAGTCATACCTATAGTATAGATTTCACACATTTTGCATTATATATAAAAAAAGTTCTTACATTTATACACGAGGGGTCCTCAGTGCACTTCTCCACCCCGTCAATTACAATCCACCACACGTTCCTCATGTTTATTGACAGTGCTTGCTATGATTGACAGCCCTGCACACATTGATACTGCAGAAGCCGAGTGTACACACAGTGTCAGCGTATGCACGCTCTGATCTCTTTCTCCTGGACGCCCCCCCCATAGAAAATACATGGGGGGTCGCATGATAACACAGCCCCTATATGTATTTCAATTCTCCTTACACCCTAAAGGGGTTAAATTATTGTAAATATAACATGGAGTTTCAGTAGGCTTTATGAAATTCAAGTTTATTTATGAAAGGGTTAATTTTACTAAGTAAGCTGCGCTGTGCGTGAGCAGGTTCAGACCGGTTTTAGCTAGTTATTCCCGCACTTTTTTATCAATTTTTGATTGGTTTAGGGGAAAAGTGCGGGAAGATTATTTACTATATAATCAGCTGTTCCATCAGCTGTCGGTCAGTCACCTGATGAAGACTGAAGACAGCTGATGGATTCCCTCCTGCAACAGCTGATCCAGAGAGCGGAGGCTGAGGGCGGAGCTGACTGGTTACGGAGTTGCTTGGCTGCCGGCCCGGCTGTAAAACCTACCTCTGTCATAGAGGTGCCAGCTTCTCCAATACCTAGGCTGCCGCCCTCTCCTCAGCAGGAAGAAGCTCCATCGACACCGGCGAGGCCAAGCAGGAGCACCGGGAGGAGCCGCAGGGCCAGAGTGGCCTATTCTCCGGCGCCGCCATCTTCCCGGAGACCGGACGCAGCCCCGTCAGCGCGCAGCAGTAGAAGGATGTCGTCGCGGCGGAAATCTCGGAGTCCGCCGCGAGAACTTCAAGGGGGTCGGATGTCGTCACATCTGCAGGCGCCGGACGCTTCAGCGGTTTCCGGCGCATCAGGAAGAGAAGAGCCGGAGGAGCTTCTGGTGCCGGTATATCTGCATGATCCCTCATCTAACCGCTCTGGCCGTACAAGCGCCTCAGCGGTCCAGGGACTGAGGCACGACGCTGAGCCGCCCAGCGATGAGATCGTCATGACAAGCCCCTCGGCTCCTGCATCCTCAGCTGCCATGTCCTGGATGAATCTACCTGCTGCGCACAGCAGGGAAGCGACGTACCTGCATCATCAAGAGCATTCGCCTGCAGGAGCAGGCTTGAGTGCTGACACCCGCACCGCGCAGGATCGGAGGCTTCACGGAGGTGGTGAGAGCCTTAATGTCCCCTTGTCTGTAAATCCCCTTAATGTGAAAAACCTAGTGAGGGAAGCGTTGGAAGAATATCTGGGTGGTGGCATAAATACCTTCCCCCCCAGGTATCCTTCCAATGATAGCAATCCCGGTAGTTGTATTCCGGTGCTTAAACCAGGTATGTCAGAGATTCTTGTGAAGGAATCTCTTACATGCGACATTTCACCGCTGGGCTTTCATTTATCTCCTGCGGTGAAAGATTTGATATGGAGCAAGGCATTTGTGGATATTTTTTCCCTTTTGCCTTCCGGTAGGGAACAGCAGGGTAGATTTGAGAGAAAGGAGGATTCAGAGGATAAACGGAAATCTGGTCCGGTTAAATCATTTAATAACTGGATCCAAGCTTTCTCAATATACTCTGCTGTACTAGGTGAGAGATTTCCAAATTTATGTTCTGGGCTGTTTCAGCACTTAGATTCGATTTTAGAAGCATACCGTAATTTTGGAGGCATGGCTTGGCTTCTATACGATGAAGCATTCAGGCAGAAATTATCAATGTTCCCCAATTTATCTTGGGGTACAAAGGACGTAGGGTTATGGGTTAATTTGATGATACCCCAGAGGTTTTCAGCCCATAAACAAAATCCTAATCCCACGACAAGAAAAGGTGTATGTTTTGCATATAATGAGTCATCATGTAAGTGGGCACAGAGTTGCCGATTTCGGCATGAATGCTCATTTTGTGGGAGTAGTCACCCGATGTCCAAATGCTATAAAAAACAGATGCAAGGTATTCAGCATGCTGGCAACAGAGAAGCCTTTTCTAAGGGCAGCGACACCAGTGAACCTGGAAAACATGGTTCCATGGTTAAAAATATATCCAAACCAGGAGAGTAGTTTGCTTCTTTATAACGGATTTTTACATGGGTTTTTTGTACCCCCATTTTCAGGCACAGGTTGCAAGAGGGTGGCTAACCTTCCATCTGCGCTTGAATTTCCACATGTATTAGAGGAAAAAATATTAGCAGAATTAAAATTAGGGAGGGTGGCCGGTCCGTTTAATACCCCTCCTTTTGAGAATTTCAGGATTTCGCCGTTAGGCGTAGTCCCTAAAAAAGACAGTGGGTCCTTTAGATTGATTCATCATTTATCGTATCCTAAGGGTGAATCGCTAAATGATGAAGTAGCAGGTTATAATTGTTCAGTTCAATATACGTCTTTTGATGTAGCGTTAGATTTGTTACGGGAATTTGGTCGCGATGCCCTTATGGCAAAATCGGACATAAAATCTGCATTCAGGATATTACCGGTTAACCCGGAAGGGTTCAACTCTCTGGGTTTCTCTTTTAATAATATGTTCTTTTTCGATAAGTGTCTCCCGATGGGATTTTCTCTTTCATGTTTTTATTTTGAATCTTTTTCTAAGTTTATTCAGTGGGTAGTGGAGTTTGATTTTTCTGGAGGTGGTATGTTACACTATCTAGATGATTTTTTGTTTGTTGGCCCATCTGGAGCGGTTAAATGTCAGTGTTTTCTAGATAGGTTTTTGGAAGTATGTGAAAGATTTGGTATCCCCATTGCAAATGAAAAGACAGTACCTCCCTGTACATCATTGGAGTTTTTAGGTATTGAGATCGATTCTCATAATATGTCCTGTTCTTTGCCACCTGAGAAATTGTTTAAGTTACAATCTGCAATTTCTCGCTGCTTGATGGTAGAAAAAGTGACGTTGAAAGAGTTACAGTCCCTGTTAGGACTTTTGAATTTTGCGTTGAGAATAATTCCTATTGGCAGGGTGTTTTCTAGGGGGCTGTATGATGCCACAGTAGGTCATCATTCCCCTAAGTCTCATATACGCCTGGGGAAGGAGTTGAAGGACGATCTTAAGATTTGGTTGAAGTTTTTATCTGTTTTTAACGGTAGGACTATATGGCAGAAACCTTTCGTATCCGCTGATGATATCGGTTTGCACTACTATTCTGACAGTGATTTTGGATTTTTTGTTTCACTAAAATCTCGTTGGGCATCAGAGCCTTGGCCGTCCGTTTGGCGGGATCCTCGGATTTTGAGTAACCAGACAGTTTTGGATTTATTCTCGTTATTCGTATGTTTTCAGCTATGGGGTGCTTTTTTAAAGGACAGCAGAATCTTGTTTTCTTCTCATAACCAAGGTTTAGTTTTTGCCCTGAATACTCTTTCATCCAAAAATAAATGGGCTGCTAAGATCATTAGAAATATAGTATTTATTTGCTTGGAATTTAACATTTGGATTACAGCCTCTTTTTCCTCTAAAGCATATGATGGTAATACAGGATATGTTTGTCACCGCCAGAAGGAATCCATGAACTTGGAGGAGAACAGAGATTTCTGCCCACTTTGGATGTGGAATGTGATTCAGGATTAGTTTCACACTTCATTGCCAAATCCTTGGCAGATAGAACATGGGCCGACTATTCGGCAGCATGGAAGCTTTGGACGGATTTTTGTTTGGTTAAAAATCATCCCCATGGTAATTGTAGTGTGGAATTAGCGCTTAGTTTTCTAGATCATCTGGTCCGGAGAGGTTTATCCTTTTCGGCTTTATCAAAAACTGTTGCAGGAATATCATTTTTTCTTAAATTGTTAGGGGTAAGGCCAATGTCCGATATTTTTCATGTTAAGCAATTTTTAAAGGGGTTTAAAAAGACTCATTTTAAACCAGATGATCGTCGACCTATCTCCTTTCAATTATTAAAAGACCTCTGTTCATCCCTCCCCTCGGTTTGTATTAATGAGTTTGAAGCCTGTCTTTTCTCTACTGCCTTCTCCCTAGCCTTTTTTGCGGCCCTGCGGGTGAGTGAATTAGTGTCCCAGAAGAGGTCTCTTCCTTCTGGTCTGTCTTTTGATGATGTGCAGGTATTTCATTCTCATGTCATGTTATTTATTAGGAAATCTAAGACAGACCAGATGGGCAGAGGCTCCTCTATTCGTTTAAATGCTATATCAGACGGAGTCATATGCCCCATTTCCAACGTCAAGAGATGGGCGTTATTACGCCCTAGAGTTAAGGGGCCATTTTTTATTCACGTTAATGGTGATCCAGCAACTATTTTTCAGTTCAATTTCATCCTCAAAAAATGCCTGAAGACACTGAATTTGTCAGCCCAAAAAATTTCCTCTCATTCTTTTCGGATCGGGGCGGCGACAGAAGCCGCCAGGGTTGGTCTCCGTGATAGCAGGATAAAGAGTATAGGCAGATGGGAGTCTAATAGGTTTAAGCTTTATGTTCGTCCTGATTTATATCTTTGTTAATGTTTGGTTCCTTTTCAGGTATTTTATCAGTTTGGATTATCGGACATTCCTATGTCTTTTGGGCCGAAAAAAGGGCAAGTGTCAGATCTTATTCGAAAAATCTTTCTTTTAATGCATCTTTTCTTAGAGTTTTCTGGTTTAGCAGGCGTGGAATGCAATGGAGGGAACTAGTGGAAGAATTGTGAAGATTGAAGAAAGTTTGGCCTCATCCTGATTTGATTATATTACACTTAGGTGGTAATGATTTGGGTAAAGTTAGCACGCTTAATTTAATTGCTTCAATGAGGAGGGATATCTCCATTTTAAGGACTGAATTTTTTAATTCTACTTTAGTTTTTTCAGAAATAATACCGAGATTCTTATGGTTTAATAATAACATGATTTTTCTTGAAAAAATACGGAAGCGACTCAACAGATCAATGGAGAAATTTATGTCTCTAACCGACAGTTTTTCCTTAAGGCATGTAGAACTAGAAGAAGTCATTCCGGGCATGTACAGAGGGGATTTGGTACATTTGTCTGAGGTGGGCTTGGACATTTTGAACTTGGATTTTCAATCTTCGATTGAAAAATGGCTTTGGCGTTTTGGGGGGGCCTCACCTTTTCAAGGAGAGGCGTTTGGGAGAATCGCCCGTTAAATGCGGGTGGATTGGTAATGAATTGGAATAACTTAATTTATTTGTTCAAATTGGTTTATAGTTGGTTATTGGATTAAATTATATCTTTTAAGTAACTCAAAATAAAACGCCACGGCCATTTTCTTCCAACAAAATTTGGTGTCATGTGTGTTTATTTGGGGGTTCGAATGGGGTTTGTGTTACCATGGACGCCCCCCCCATAGAAAATACATGGGGGGTCGCATGATAACACAGCCCCTATATGTATTTCAATTCTCCTTACACCCTAAAGGGGTTAAATTATTGTAAATATAACATGGAGTTTCAGTAGGCTTTATGAAATTCAAGTTTATTTATGAAAGGGTTAATTTTACTAAGTAAGCTGCGCTGTGCGTGAGCAGGTTCAGACCGGTTTTAGCTAGTTATTCCCGCACTTTTTTATCAATTTTTGATTGGTTTAGGGGAAAAGTGCGGGAAGATTATTTACTATATAATCAGCTGTTCCATCAGCTGTCGGTCAGTCACCTGATGAAGACTGAAGACCCCACCCTCCCTCCCTTTAAATTTTGCTTTTTTCTGTTATAGGCTGTCGTGGCGTTTGTTTGTGGGAGAATCGCCCGTTAAATGCGGGTGGATTGGTAATGAATTGGAATAACTTAATTTATTTGTTCAAATTGGTTTATAGTTGGTTATTGGATTAAATTATATCTTTTAAGTAACTCAAAATAAAACGCCACGGCCATTTTCTTCCAACAAAATTTGGTGTCATGTGTGTTTATTTGGGGGTTCGAATGGGGTTTGTGTTACCATGTCTCCAGTGGCTGCTCGCTGCACACATTATCACACTGTAGGGGCGGCTGCTGCACACAAGAGAGAGGGATCAGTGAGGGCATACACTGACATTCCAAGTTCGCACCGAGTAGCCCTCATTTACTTAACTAATAAAATGTTTATTCTTTTTAGTTAGTTTATTTAGAGCTAAGTATATATGAATGAATAGGTGGTTTAGGGGTGACAGACTCCCTTCATCATATATGATCTAAATATAGGAGAGGTGCCATACCAAGTAATGCCAACAGTGGATTGTTGTACTGAGCACATATAATTGAATATTTTAGAGCTAAATTCACATGTAGAATATGTTTATGTGATATTGCCCCACATATGTATATACGCTCTAGGCCCTGTTGTCTAGTGATCTCCAATCATTTTCCACTGACAGAACATCCATATAACATTTAGAGGTTCCTCAACCAGACTGCCTGAACTGGTCCATCAGAGAGTTGTTGAAGCCATTGGAAGGACCATCCTCGTACTTGTCCCAGCACACCTCTGCATTAATCAGCTGATTGGCATCCACAGTGGCGCACACTATTGAGCTTGGTCTGACATCTTTCATGACTCATGCAGAGGTGTCAGTGAAACTCCTTGGGCCACAGGGGAAGGAGGAAGTGTGATGCTGTGGAAGAGGATAAGCTGATCTTGTGATTGGAGAATGAAAAGTGTTAGCTATCAGTAGCGCACATTAAATGCCCATCCTCGCTGCTTTCAGATGATGAACACATTAGCTATGCTATTATCAATGGGTAACAGTCGCCTGAGATGACTAGTCACAGTCGCCTGAGATGACTAGTCACAGAGGCTGGCAGCACAGATTTCTCCCTACCAGACCCTGCTGACTGTACTGATAGGTCTCTTCTTTTACACACATAGGCCTCAATTAATCAACACTTTTTTTGGCAGAATTTGGGCATAATACTGTTTGACAGTCCCACAGTAGGATACTTCTGATACCACTTCCTCATGCACCCACTATGATGCCCCACAGTTCCTCCACCACGAACCCACAGTCCGATGCCTCCAGTCTTCCCGAACAGTATTATGCCATCACAGTCCCGTTACCCCACACAAACAGTAGAAAGTGTGAGTATGTTCCCACATAAAAAAATTGCTGCAATTTTTTTCTACGTCATTACTGCAGCCAAATCTGTGTATTACAGGTTGATTTGCTTCCAATTTTGTTTCAGATTTACCATCGAATGGTTGAAATCCAAAATTAGTTCAACATACATAATTACTTAGTTATATAGTAGCGTTTGAAAAAAAAGACACATTGCCCATCAAGGTCAACGGAGATATTGTCATGTTGTGGATTTTCTGCTCATAAATTTTTCTGCAAAGTGTAGATGAAATTTGCTGAAATCAATACTGCATAGCTGGTACAGTAAAACTCTGCAAATCAGCATAGGACAATCCACGGCAAATACACAACATATTACATACATTTTAGATCTTTTAATTAATCTTTAAAAGGATGAAAGGCAGAGATCAAATTCAGACATTTTATATGGACATAACACTATTTATGGTCTTTATTTCAGGGAAGTCGATGACATACAACATGCACGCTTTCAGATGGATATGTGGTGAGTACTGATTCATGTTCTCAGGCAAAGCTACCACAAAGAATTTAGGGTCACTCCTTGCGGATGAAAAAACACATTTACTTTTAAATTACAAAAAGTTTTAAATCTATTCAGACTGGAATTGTTAGCAGCAGAAAATACTGAAAGACTGAATGGATGTCAGGTTTGATTTGCTACTATATGGGGATCTTAGGTCAGCTTATGGAAGAAGTGTAGTGTGGCAGGTGAAGACATTGTGGGCCATGAAATTGGTTCTAAAATGTCTGAAAGCTGATGTATGGATTGGGAATATGTAATTTGTTCTTTGAAGCTAAGGATTCCCCCCACACCTAACCGGGGAATAGGTGGTCAGTGTTGATTCTGGGAAAAACCTTTGAAAGTGCACACAGGTAAAACTGGGATCACAATGTATTGGGAATAGTCAGACGATGTGCGGGATATTGTATAGTTTTGTGCTCTAGAAAAAATGGTATGTATTAAAGTATTTGCAGACTTTTGTCGTAAGTGAAATAGATAGAGTTTGGTTTGCAGCTCTATGTGCTCGTTTCCACCACGGATGGGTACAGGGGCTACCTGCTAATAAAAAGGACTGCGATTTTTGGGATTTTCATTGGTCAAGGTGTTGTCACCTAGATTGGTGCGTAACACGCCATTAATGTTTTATTAGTTAGCAAAGGCTGGGGGGGGGGGTCACACAGTAGCATTACATTTTACTTTTTCATATGCAGAGGAAATGCTACATCTTCTCTACGTACAGTAAATCATAGTAACAGCTTTTATATATATATATTTATTGGCATCTCTTAAAGGGACTCTGATGATGTGGAATCTGTCAGGAGCAAGCTTGGGGAGTTGACAGACCTGCATGGATTAAAGAGGTAAGAGACTAACTCATAGTTGGGAGCCTAACTAGGTTTACAAACCTATTCTTCAATTTTTTTCTGGACACCTGACCCAAAATTTTTTGATGGCCCTGAAATTTCATAAACATAAACTACATCCCTTTTAAAAATAATGCGTCCATGTCACACCTTCAATATAATGTCTGAGTACTCGCTAATGTCCCTATTGGTCCCTATTATTATATTTTATCATATATTAATTATGAAAGGTTGACAAGCTTAGCTGCTCCTCGAGGTAGACACAGGACCACCTTTGGTTAAAGACTCTGGGTGGTTTATTGCATCATAGAAAAAAACAACCTGTTTGGCTCAAAAAAAAGTAAAAAGTTCATACACAGTCTTGCCCAGTACTTCTGGGTCAACACTTATGGCATCTCTCACAGGAGCTCCAGTATGGAGGCTTCCCTTCTCCACACAACACAAAGAAAAAAATGGCTGGACATTTAACTCCCTCCAGTCACACCCTGGAGGTGGAGATATCGTGGGTAGGCATCCCACCCATCTCTGCCCTACCCACCATGAAAGCCAGGCCCATTGTTGTGAATTCTGCTCTTGGGCTCCCTCCGGTGGTTGTTGGTGGTAGTGCAGTTGTCTTGGGGTTGTAATCCAGGGCAGGTGTTTCTTCTGATTGCAGCTCTATTAGGTATTTAGGTGTGCAGGATCCATGAGTCCTTGCCAGTTGTCCATTGTTCTTGGAGGGATTGCATCTCTCTCTGGTTCCTCATGCCCTGCTGCCAATTCAGCTAAGATAAGTGTCTGGTTTTTTGGTCTCTGTGCACACATGCAGTGTGCTTTGCAATTCAGTGCAATTCATTGTGTTTTTGTCCAGCTTAGACTTTGTTTGGATTTTTCAGTCATGCTGGATTCTCAGGAGATGCAGATATACTTTCTATGTCTTTAGTTAGATGTAGAATATTTGTATTATCTGCTGTGGATATTTTTAGGATTTTAATACTGACCGCTTAGAATTCTGTCCTATCCTTTTCTACTTAGCTAGAAGTGCCTCTTTTGCTAAATCCTGTTTTTCTGCCTGCGTGTGTTTTTCCCCTTATACTCACAGTCAATATTTGTGGGGGGCTGCCTATCCTTTGGGGTTCTGCTCTGAGGCAAGATAGAATCCCCATTTCCATCTATAGGGGTATTTAGTCCTCCGGCTGTGTCGAGGTGTCTAGGACGTGTTAGGTACATCCCACGGCTACTTCTAGTTGCGGTGTTAGTTTAGGATTTGCGGTCAGTACAGGTACCACCTACTCCTGAGAAAGTCTCTCATGCGGCTCCAAGGTCACCGGATCATAACAGCCCATATAGCAAGTGGATTGCTCTCAGCACATACAGTATAACACTTGTGGCTTTCACATCACGCAGGAAAGGAATCTTTGTGACACATATCTACCCTCAAGTATGACACTAGTGACCCTGTCACATAGTCCACCCAGCTTTTAATTGCAGCAATACAGTATCATATCCCTCATTCCTATAAAGCAGTCACATATCAACAAGTCAGCTTTAGAATTATAACATAAGAATCTTAAGGCTCTAATATACATTAGACTAAGGTTGGTTGAACCCACCAGCAATGCAATGTGTATGGAGTTGCCGGCTGTCTGAACATTGGGGGAGATGTCAATCGGGCAGGTCTGATTTCAGATTGCCAATTGCCATTTTCTCCTGGATATAAGACGATGGTCAACATGTTAACTGGCGTCTTTTTCACAGAGAAGACAAAAGCGCTCAGCCGAACAAGTGCTCATGTGTATGGTAGAGTTGGCTGAGATGGCTGTTGGCCGAACTATAAGCCAAAGCATCGTTTGGACAACAACCCCCTCATGTGTATGGTGGGCTTTAGATTTTGAAACCCATCTCTCTTTCTTCTTTTAGGCTTATTTGCAAGCACCATACTGTAAAAATAGCAGCTCTTCTCACCCCCATTGGTCATATACTGTATTAGAGGATCCTCCTGTTAGATATATACTAGAGTGCCCTGTTCTTAGAGTGTTTGCTCTGCTTAGCACATGCACAGTACAAACTTTGGAGAAAAAGAAAAATTCAAATAATGGACTTTGTTTTTTCTTTTTCGTGGACACTACGAGTGTCAGAAGAAAGCACCTCCTTTTTTTTGACTGTCCGTAAATTTACAGAAAGTTAGCAATCTACCATCTAACAGCATTTAGCCTTGTTTGTGCTCCTTAGTAAAGGACACTTTGCTTTTATTATTATCTGATTTGCTGCAATGATAGCCTCTGAAAGCTGCTTATGGCTCATTTGTAAAGGCAAGTTTGTGCCTGTAAACAAGAGCTGATCAACTGTATTCAAATAATCAATTTTCATTATTTTCCAGTTTTGTCTTATGCCCTCCTCTTTTTCAAAGAGCTATATATTTTTTTCTTTTTGGGGGAATTAAATTAATTTACAATACAATCTACTGAAAATGGGGAAAAAAGTTGCAATGTAATTGAAAAAAAATCCTCCACAATTGCACCATTAATTTTTGTCTTTACGAGTTCTAGCCATATAAAATGTATATAATTTTTTTTCCCTACTATACTTAAAAATAAAAAATTAACAAACTCGCAAAATTTTGTTCAGTCAACAGAGTAGTATGAGAGCATGTTTTTTTTTTCTTATCTGTTTTTTGAGAATAGCTATAGCTTTTATTCATACCATTATGGAGTCTATTAGACTTTCTCATCTGTTTTTATTCAATTTTTTTGGTGTATCTGGTGAACAAATTACAGTGATTCTGCTATTTCGATTTTTATCCATCGCAGCATCCACATGTTCCATGGCAGTATTAAATATGTTAAGTAGTTTCTGCTTTCTACATTTTGCTATCTACTTTTGGATAGGAGGAAGGATATATATATATATATATATATATATATATATATATATATATATATCTGTATGTCTACAGTATATATATATATATTACAGTTGTGCTCAAAACCTTCTTTCCAAACATGGTTAGTGATTGGGTGATGCCATTTATTGTCAAACTGCTGTGTTTTCTCTTTTTAAATCATAATGACAACCAAAAACATCCAAATGACCCTGATCTAAAGTTTGTGGATTGTGATTCATGGGGAAAGCCAAAGTGAACGCTGGTAAGGTGCCTTCCCTGCTGCGCAAACGCCTGTTTCGCCCTTTGTTAGGGGGCATTGGAGCAGCAGGACAGGCACCTTATCAGCATTCACTTTTAAGTACCCGTATACCTTGTATCCCACTCTATCCTTCTGTATATAGTCATGATTTTACATTACTTGTACACTTACTGCCAGACTTTGTATGCATGACATACACGATAGCATTACATCAGTAATATTCGTTCCCTGTTTAACTATCTGCAGACATTGCCTACACAATATATATGGCAGTATTAGGCTACTAAAATTTATGGTGGATATGATTGGTTTGGTCATGTTGTGTATTATACATGAAGTTATTACCTAAGATAAATCATTTTTTGTGTGGTATTATGTGAAAAATACTTTTATTTTGACTGTTATTGGGATGCCTATATATCACGGCTTTTCTCAGAGGCACTCTGATTTGTTCATTGTTTTTAAGGTATTATATAATAAAGATTTATTTTGGTTTAATATACTCTGAAATTTTCTGGGCTTAATTCATGCCTGTGAAATTGGTGTTGTATTGCTACATTATGACTTTTGCACTTTTTATTCGTAGGATTCCATATGGGAATATTTTGTATTACATGTAGTATTTTATATGATCTCGATAATTTTTAAGGACAGTACCAAATCTTCTAGGCATGGAATGAACAAGTTTGCAACATATTGCAATATCTATCTTTTTCCATTCTTCAAGAGTAAACTCTTTTAGATCCTGGATGCTGGTTGGAGAATGATGTTCAGCTTGTCTCTTTAGAATTCCCCATAGATGTTTCTTGGCTTCAGATCAGGAGATATACTTTGCCACTGAATCACTTTCACCCTGTTCTTCTTCAGAAATGCAATATATGTGTGTTTTGGATCATTGTCATGAAAAGTGCCCGTCTACCAAGTCACGGAGTGCTGGTAGCATCTTCTCTTTCAATAAAGAGATGTACATCTGTGAATTCATGATACCATCAGTGAAATGTAACTCACTGACACCATGCTATGTATGTCTGAAAAAGACTAATACTCCCAGATAGTGTCCACAGTAATTCTGATGGCTACATTCAGTGGCTCCATCGGGCTCTGTCAATGCTCCTGGCATAGTACAATTTTTGCAGATCCCAACTGAAACCTCAATTTAGTGCTCGAAAGAGAGTTCTTTATCAAGCCTTTCAGGCATACATGAATCATGAACGTGCTCTGTGTGTTTGACGGATAGAACATGTACCCTTTACAGTCTATAGAACTGCTCACATGTCCTTGTTGTTTTGCTGATCGAGAGGTCCACAAAAAATTCAAAGAGAGATGTCCATTTATGATCTGAGTAATGGATCAAAATTACACATACAAGTCAATGAGTCTGTTCTCCATGACTAATATTGTAATAGAGAGGAGAAGCTTTACAGTTTTTTTCATATGTGAAAATCACTCATGAAAAACTGATGATAAAAATTGACACTGACCAAACACTGATGAAACCTGGATCAAAAACAGTGATGAAGAATGGTTCGTATTTTTACATGATAAAAATAATGAACAACTGATTGAGGCCTAATTGTGAACCTAGCCTAAGGTACACGGATCCGCAGCTGTTTTCCATGCATTGTACAGTACCATGTAAACCTATGGAAAACAAAATCCGCAGTACACATGCTGCGGAAAAAAACGCGCGGAAACGCAGCATTGTTTTTTCAGCAGCATGTCAATTCTTTGTGCGGATTCCGCAGCGGTTTACACCTGCTGCTCAATAGGAATCCGCAGGTGTAAAACCGCAGGTGGAATCCGCACAAAAAAAAACGCGGAAAAAACGCGGTAAATCCGCAGTGTGGTTTACCTGCAGATTTACCAAAAACAGTGCACCATTCCGCAACGTGTGCACATAGCCTCAGATTTGTGCTGCTGATTAGTGTAGTTCACAGAAGATTGCTTAGACTCAATACTATTATAGCAAGCTATGATCTAAATTAGTTCTGTCAGTGTTTTCAGCTTCTGAATTTAAGGAGGGATGTTCTCATTCACTGCCAAAAACTTAAGATCTTGAAATGGTAGCTATATGAATTACAAAGTATGTTATAAAGTTGCAGAAAATGTTATGTTGCTCAAAGTTTATTTCTGTAGGACTGTAAAACCTTTCTAAGTATTTCTAATAAATCTTACTCTTTGGTAGAAAAGAAAGGGCTAATAGTAGACATTCTTGGCTTTCTTGTGTTTCTTTAATGTAATACATGCATACTCTTCTGTTTTAAGGATATTTAAAGATGCTCGCAAGGACAAAGGTCAAGATGACTTTCTAGGCAATGTTGTTCTTCGTCTGCGGGTGAGACTTTTTTGTGGTCCGCAGATTACAAAATATATTTTTAATGGTGTGGCCAATGGGCTAAACATGAAAACGTATTTTAAAAAAAGATTTGATTGTGTTTAGGATCTGAAGTGTAGGGAGGATCGCTGGTACCATTTGGAACCTCGGACAGAGACATACCCAGACAGAGGACAGTGCCATCTCCAGTTCCTTCTGACACACAAAAAGGTAAGAACACTTTGCGACCAATTCATCCAGACCGGTGTAGTTCATGCTCATGCTGCGTCACTCTTGCTGGATTACATGGTGCTGATTTGTCAACAGATGAGCACCACTTAATGAATTCAGACGCATCTCCTCTGTGGCGTGTGCTTCCATGCATCGTGCCAGAAATGCCACTCCAGTACTTTTTCTGGCATATAAAATTCCACCATTTTTTTAATTAATTTGATGGGGTAGGGGGTATGATCACTCCCACATCCTGCCCTGTCTTTTCTCCATCCCCTCCTTTTTTGGCCAAGATAATTTTAACTAGCTTGAAAACTCCAAATGTCCCAAAGTTTTTGATCAACTCTCCGTTGCGCCAAAAAATTGAGATTGAATTGCACCTTTATTTTCAAGCCATAGCCCCAGTTCACCAAAGCAATTTCTCCAGAATTCTGGCACAAATTACTTTGAATAGTCGCAATATTTTGGTACACCTTAGGGTTGCGCAAAAATTTTGCAACTTTTGGTGTTTTCATGCCAATTTCTCTCAGCCCTACCAATATCGGTGGGACTAGATGTGGGCACAATGGAGGCATGACACCACAACTCATCTCATTCCTGACTACCTGTAGTGTTCCTTAATCCAGAAATCTTGCTCCAGTTCAGGAGCCAATGTATCACATTAAGATGGTCCTGATTCCTCCAAACCGGCGATTATATTGCTTTGATGATTTGGGGTACAAGTCTCATAAAAGCACTATTTTCATGGTGTAGGTATAGGGGTTTGGTAGAGGGGTGCCATATAGAAATCACTTTTTCAAGATGCTGTTGCTCCTCAACATTATTGCATGTTCCTATGTTGCTTTTTTTATATATTACTTGTATCTCATTTATATTTGATTTAGTCTATGCTCAGGCAACCTTTATGGCTTCTGTTTGTCATATACACCAGAAAAAACTCCCAAAAGCAATCTGTTAACCATAGCGCTCATGGTAAAAGAAAGTATGTGTTGTTTTTTTTACTGGACTCCTATTCATCCTTTTAAAAACCTTCTGCTTTGGCGTTGGGTAAATGCACCATTTGCCTTTATTTATTTGCCTTGCTTTCAATGTCTCATTGCCCATGAAGCCCAGATTTTCTCATATTCAAATATTTAATTAAATTGAAAACAAAGTGCCATAGTAAGTGTTGCCAATGTTTCCTCATCGAGGTAAAACAATTCCTGAACTTACAGGAGTAGTAAAGTCCCATGCTGTCCGAAGATCCTTCTCAGTCTCCCAAAAATGGTTTCCGGACAGGACTTCTGACATAGCCATAGAGTGCAGTGACACAATTGGAGTTTAAATGTACTATGGACTTTTTTGCCGTCACAGTCTGTACTCTCAGATCGGTACAAAAATTTAGTCTAACAGCAGTATATGTTTTTTTATTTTACTTTAACATCACGATATTGTATATCTACCTGTTACTAGTCCTTAAGTTCTTAAATGATAGTGCTCTTTCCGATATCCATGATATTCGGTCCGATGTCGGATCACAATGCAACAGCTGGCTGCACATCTCCTTATCTGAGCGTGACAGCTTCATATATTTCTGTGAGGCTGTCACAGCGGGGACAGGAGATGTGCGGCCAGTCCATCATTGCGATCCAAAATCAGACCGATTCTGAAAGAAATCTTAAAGGGAACCTGTCACCCCGTTTTTTCCGTATGAGATAAAAATACTGTTAAATAGGGCCTGAGCTGTGCATTACAATAGTGTATTTTGTGGACCCCGATTCCCCACCTATGCTGCCGAAATACGTTACCAAAGTAGTCGTTTTCGCCTGTCAATCAGGCTGGTCTGGTCAGATGGGCATGGTGTCTTCCCCCAGATCTTGCTTAGTTTTACGTTGGTGGCGTAGTGGTTTGCGCATGCCCAAGTCCAGAATCCACTGCACAGGGGAGGGAAAAGAGCGCGATCTGCGCTATTCCCCTGGTGATCGGTGGGGGCGGCCATCTTCCTGAGGCCGCGCGTGTGCAGATTAAGCGCTCTGCTGCCCGGGGCTTCAGGAAAATGGCCACGGGATGCTGCGCGTGCGCAGATGGAGATCGTGGCGGCGGCCATTTTCCTGAAGCAGAGTTCGCATCTCTGCTTCGGGAAAATGGCTGCCACGCGGCATCCCGCGGCCATTTTCCTGAAGCCCCGGGCAGCAGAGCGCTCCATCTGCGCACGCGTGGCCACAGGAAGATGGCCGCCCCCACCGATCACCAATGAAATAGTGCAGATCGCGCTCTTTTCCCTCCCCTGTGCAGTGGATTCTGGACTTGGACATGCGCAAACCACTACGCCACCAACGGAAAAATAAGCAAGATCTGGGGGAAGACACCACACCCATCTGACCAGACCAGCCTGATTGACAGGCGAAAACGGCTACTTTGGTAACGTATTTCGGCAGCATAGGTGGGGAATCGGGGTCCACAAAATACACTATTGTAATGCACAGCTCAGGCCCTATTTAACAGTATTTTTATCTCATACAGAAAAAACGGGGTGACAGGTTCCCTTTAATCTTTAGTGTTATGACATTTTCATTTTTTTCTCCTACATGTACTGTTCCAGAGAGCAACTTTGCTAAGCAAGAACCCCAGCTACATCGTCCACCGACAGCTACTACAGCAGTTTGTACGCCATGAGATCACCAGTCACCAGGTACCGTATATTCACTATAATATTTATTTTATCTTATTTAGGTTTAAATCACTGCTATATTTTTAATGAAAAAAACACAGAGAAACAAAAACGTTTTGCTACAATTATGTTTAATTTACAGTTTGTTTGTTTTTTACATATTGTACTCCAGTCTTTTCAGTTGTCCGGCATATTTAGTCACTATGTTCGCCTTACTCGGTGAGTTCCCATCAGCACCTGCCTGTAATACCAGAAATGTTTAACTACTTAGATGCTGCAGTCAATTGCTGACAGTGGAATTTAAGTGGTTAAATCCAGCCGAACCCCTCATGAGACGCAATTGTGTAGTGCCCATATTGATATCATGGAAACTATTGTCCTAATGAAGGCCCCTGGTGCTACCATATTTATACTTCTATGGCTGGGCTTCATAGGAGACTGGTAGAACTGTAGAAAAAAAGAGACATGGACCTCACATCCAAAAATCATTCATTGTTCCAATGCCGCTAGGAAAAAATTTACAAAACTGAACATGAGGTTCTTAGTTTACCATTCTGATCAGATTGTATGAAGCCCCCTGCCACGTCACAGTGTACCTCTCAGTGGGTCCCTAGCCTAAAAGGAGTTTGGAAAATTGACAAAGTACAATATTAAAAATACCTATGGAAGTGACCCACAAAAAAAATAAGTCAGATGTGTAGGACAGAAATATATGCAAATATACAAACACTTTTATTCAACATCATTAAAAGTGACATATGCAAACCGTTTTATCAACAGGAGATCATCACTAGGGGACTAGTAAACCTGTAGTCATCCAAATTCATGAGCAAGGTATAACCCCACCCACACCACTGATTGGCAGCTTTCTGCCTATGCACAGTGTACACAGAAAGCTGTCAATCATCGGTGTGGGTGGGGTTATATAGAGTTCAGAATTCAAAGAACCGGGATACCTACAGCAGAGAAAACAGGGATTTTATAAAAACTGCAGCAAGCAGCCCAGTAAGAGATACATCACTGGAATCAGTGTCTCTGCCCCTACATCTTCTTGTTTTCAGATGTACCTTTAATTTAGTCCTGTGACTTTTCACATTAAATTGGAGCTGAGACTTGGCCAACGGTTCACCTTCCAACAAGCCAATGACCCTAAGCACACAGCTAAAATAACAAAGGAGTGGCTTCAGAACAACTCTGTGATCATTCTTGACTGGCCCAGCCAGAGCCCTGACCTAAACCCAACTGAGCATCTCTGGAGAGACCTGAAAATGGCTGTCCACCAACGTTCACCATCCAACCTGACGGAACTGGAGAGGATCTGCAAGGAAGAATGGCAGAGGATCCCCAAATCCAGGTGTAAAAACTTGTTGCGTCATTCCCAAGAAGATTCATGGCTGTACTAGCTCAAAATGGTGCTTCTACTCAATACTGAGCAAAGGGTCTGAATACTTATGACCTTGTGATATTTCAGGGTTTTTGTTAAATAAATTTGCAAAAATTACTACATTTCTGTTTTTGTTCAGTCAAGATGGGGTGCAGAGTGTACATTGATGAGGAAAAAAATGAACTTTTTTTGAATTTACCAAATGGCTGCAATGAAACAAAGAGTTAAAAATTTAAAGGGGTTTATATACTTT
Organism: Ranitomeya variabilis; assembly: GCF_051348905.1. Lineage (NCBI taxonomy): Eukaryota > Metazoa > Chordata > Amphibia > Anura > Dendrobatidae > Ranitomeya > Ranitomeya variabilis. Next base: position 472,744,882 of record NC_135235.1, on the reverse strand, counting down.
CCGTACCCACTGTATATGTGAGTTTGCATTCTAATGCCTGTATACAGCATAACATTACCATTCTTATTCCAGGCCACCGGAACCACATGGGATGGGGAGATCAGCCCACATGGAATGACCATTCTGCATCTACATGCTTCCCAAAAAGACTTGTCTGAATTCCATCAAGGCCTGGCGTAAGTTACAGATCTTCATATTCTGCGCATATGATCATATCAGTATTTCAGAGTCTGGATATTATCTTTATGATTTATTTTGGTTTTCCAAAAGGAAAAATAGTCTGAAATATTTTGCCCTAAAAGCAATATTTTTTGGGGGAAGAATACCTCATTAATATACTATCTGATGGAACAAGGCATTCAAAAGTAAAATAAGCCTACAAAAAAAAAGAACACAGTACCTACAGTCAAATATGGTGGAGGTTCAAATATGATTTGGGGTTGTTTTGCTGCCTCTGGCACTGGGTGCCTTGACTGGGTGTAAGGCATCATGAAATCTGAAGTTTACCAAAGGATTTTTGGTCACAATGTAGTGCCTAGTTTAAAAAAGCTAGGTTTGCGTCCTAGGTCATGGGTCTTCCAGCAGGACAATGACCCCAAACATACTTCGAGAAGCACCCAGAAATAGATGGAAACAAAACACTAGAGAGTTCTGAAGTGACCAGCAATGAGTCCGGATCTAACTCCCGATTAACACCTGTGGAGAGATCTTAAAATTGCTGTTGGGAGAAGGTGCCTTCAAATACAAGAGACCTGGAGCAGTTTGCAAAAGAAGAGTGGCCCAAAATTCCAGTAGTGAGGTGTAAAAAGCTTGTTGATGGTTATAGGGAACGATTGATTGCAGTTATTTATTCCAAAGGGATAAGTTGAGGGTGCCAACAATTCTGTCTGGCCTTGACTTTTGGGGTCTTGTGTGAAATTATGTCAAATTGGCCTTTTTTTCCATTTCATGTGTTGTTCCGATACACACAAAGGAAATAAACATGTGTATAACAACATGTGTAATTGCAATAATTTCCTGGGAGAGATGCTTCATTTTCTGGAAAAATTTCAAGGGTGCCGACATGACTGTATAACTCTAAGCTACTTTGGAACTATCATGAAACCAATGCTTAAACAGAGCTTGTCACCACATCAAAAGTGATCATTTGTTAATTTTATTTTATCCTGCTGTTTTATTTTTTTCTTACTCTGACATATAGTTCCAGAGATAAGGGCCTTTTTATTTAGTGATATTTTTATGGTGTTACCAACAGTGCATTGTTCACAGGTAATTATGCAGACTAGCCTAAAGACATTCTTCCAGAGAATCCTATGAGCTACTGCCCATTGGTAAAAACCATAAAAATTGTCATTAAATAGAAAGGACCTTATAATCATATGGTGCCATAATTCTAGAGTTTCTGCTTCTGTAACACTGATTGTATCTCACATCTCATATGCTTCATGTACTTCCCTAGTTATCATTTTTTGACCTTTTCTCCCATATATTCTTCATATAGTAACTGTCCTTAGTCAATTTATGTCATTTCAGGCAGTGGCTGGCATACAGTAAATTATACCAGAGTCTGGAGTTCAGCAGTAGCTGCTTGCTGCATCATATAACAAGTATTGAATACCTCTGGGTCCAAGGACGGCTGCAGAATGAACAGGTGATCTCGGGAGGGTTGTGCACCATAAAACTTTGGCTGAGCTTCTATTGGTGAGAAACTAGTCTGTAGACCCCTTGTACCAACTATATGAGATATTGTGGTTCTCCTGATGATGGATCAACTTCGAAACGTGTTGAGAGAAACCGCATGATCTAATCCCTCACCACGTCCTCCGGATTTTATGAACCTTGCACAGCAGCGCAGACTGCTACTCCTACCCTGCCACCAATTGTTTAACCAAAAAAAATAAAACACAGTGGCCTATAACACAGGTCAACAAAAAAAATTTTTTTTTCTGGTGTCCAAAATATTTTAATGAATTTGGGGTATTTTTGGGGTGCTGATTCTGAATATGCTATCAGTTTTGCCAGATTGGCTCAAGTGTTTGACATTTTTGGTATCTTATATATAGCACTTGTTGGTAAATGCGACGCATCATCTCATTAATTTCTTTGGATTAGTACTTGAACTGAGCAGTTCTCAATATAGTTTTGTGTTAATTAGTGTTCTAAAAGTTTGTTCATAGCTTGATTTTTGCACTAACTTTATGTTGTTGTCTGTTTTCCAGTGAAAAGCATGAACTCATCAAGAAGAAGTTGTCTTAACGATCCAGACTCATTCTGTAGCGCCCCCACTGCCGCAGGGCCGAGGGGTACCCGGTACCGGGCCTCTGAGTCTCTGCTCTGGGGTTGTCACGGCGGCTAGGCCCCGGTCCGTGACCCTGCCGTGGGGCGCACAGGGGATTACTAGGAGTGGATGATGTAGATGGGGGTGAGGCTGTAGTGGTGCGGTGCAGTAAATAACGAGGACACCAGGTTGCAGTCTCTTTACCTCTTTACTGAAGATCTCTGGGTCCTCAGTCCGGAACACGGTTCACCAGGCTGCGCAAGTCCGGCCGATCCAATGGCACCTCCGGATTTCTCCTCACAGGTGGAAATCGGTGCCTTCCTTCTAGCGCTATGTGTTGTGGTCCTTCCCTGCTGTGCTTACGGAAAGTCCCCACAACCGTTGTGTCTGTTTCTTAAGTTCCCTCACAACTCGATTAAATGATGTTCTTCTAATCCTCCGTCCCTCCCTGTTGTTCTGGTTGGGACGGCACCCGTATGACGGGTAGGCTCGGAGCTCTTCCGGGACCCTAGAGTCGCCCCTCTGCACAAGTTGCCCCCCAAGACAGCATAGGTGATTTAAGTTAGACAGCCCGCCTTAGACTGACTGTCCTGCCGCTGTTTAGAGTATTGCTTGAAGCTGAATGTTATGATACCCCCTCGGCGTTCCGGCCACCGGTAGTGCGCCTCAGTAGGGTGTTGCTCCGGTCTTACAGCACGACCCCTACTGGTATTTCTCCTTTTGCTTGATCTCGTTTCTCACTCAGCACAATCTATCTCGCTTCTAGTCCTTCCTTGGGCACCGCCGCTACCCGGAGCAGGCGCGGTCCCGTTACGTTCGTTCAAGTTGCCAAGCCTCTGTCAGGATCCCACCCCTGACAGAGACCCTACTGTATCTTCCCCCACAACACCCTCTGCCACAAGGTGTTGCCTGGTTCCAACCCAGTCAGCTTTCTGATCTAACTTCCTGCCTGACCCCCAGTTTACCCACTATGGTGGGGAGTGGCCTAATGAATAGAACCCTTAGCTCCCCCCGGAGGCCCAGCTGTGAAATGTATTGGTGTCTGTGATACCTGGTCAGATGAACTCCTTCAGTGCCATCAGACGCACCATAGCTCCCCATAGTGGCGGAGCCACAGTACTGCAACGACCAGGACTCTGGGGCGCTGCACTCCCCCCTGGTTAAACACAGTACTCCGGGACTGGGAAGAAAACAACAATACAAGTTAGCAAAAAGACATACAGTTTTGTTGAGTGCAATAACAATAAGTATACTTGAACAGGCTTCCCTTTATGGGAGGTAAGGACACTTGAACGTTACAAACATGGTTAACATTATAAATTACAGGCTATAAATAACTCCTGTTACCCAACCGGGTATTCTACTAAGTGCAAAATTGTTGGACAATAATTTAACATCGCCTTTAAGGACATACACTCTTTATCCACTAAAGACCTTCCTATAATCACATTATAAGGTAATTTAACTTTCTCATTCTCCTTCTTTAAATCTGCAGGACCGCCTGTCCTATCGGCACCAGACCTACTGCCTCTCCTTTCGGTTACAGGACCGCCCCGTTCAGCCAGGGCCTACTGCCTTTTCACTACTATACACAGTATAGAACATAACATTACTTTCAGTTTAAGAGCACTGAGCCATCTCTACATGACTCCTATGAGGACTCAGGGTTTACCTTCTATCCTAACTATCTATCAGCATTATTAAAACATTTTCTATTGAACATTAAGCCTTCTCATTATCTTTCTCTCTATCATACATGCTGGACACCGCATCTATCCCTACGGGCCCACTGCATCCTTCTTCTATCTTTCACCTCTTTCTTCTCAGAGAACATCATCAGTATTTCTTCACAATTAACTAATTAAATACATATAACTCTCTCATATAAACATTATCATCACGTCAAGTCTTTATGAGGTAGCACGCCTTCTCAAGCTACCAGTCCATACTCAGCAAAGGTTCTAGTGTGGTATCTTCACAAAGAGTCCTTCTCTAAGTAAAACCAGTAGGGAGCGCCTTTAATAAGGTGCAAACTATGTACAAGAAGTTCGGATCATGCACTGTTCATGATTTCAGCAGTTCTAGAAACTTGTGCAAATAAATCTTTAGAAAAATCAAACAAAAGCAAAACAATAGGGATCCCAGGTCCACAGAAGGATCCCCTTATGGGTTAACCCTGGACGGGTTCAGTAGCAAAAATCAGAAAACAATGAACCAACAGTTAAAAACTATGTACATCTTTAAAGCACTATGCTTACTCATCTTTCGGGGAGGAAGGTGGTTTCCTCCCGGGCCTCACCAGACCAACGGGTCGTCCTGCTGGTTCAAGGATTGGGTCCCGCCCCAACAACGACAGGATCCCTCGCCGGGATGTTCTTTTTACCGAGGATCCGGCACGCCCCCACGGTGCATGGTGGGTCTGGGTCCCTCGCTGCTCCCCAGGATCAGGTTCTGTTGTCTTATCGGCGGGAGGTTTATCTTCGGGAGTTGCAGCGGCGGCCTGAAGCGCGACGCACCGCTGGACGCCCCGCGCCATCCAGCCCGCTTCGCCGGTTGCCCTCCTCCACCTGGTGTAAGTGACGGCATCACCCGGCTCCAGGTCACGATCAAACCTTCCACTGCAAGGCTCCACCTCCTCTCGGTCCACGTGGACTTGTAGCGGCTCCCCGATCTCCTGGATAACCCCGCGTCCATATCGGGGGTTGAAGGAGACCACTACACCCCAGTGGGACAAGGGGGGCTCCGCAACAGTGAGTAAGTCTACCTGGGGTACCGGTTGTGGTCGGGCTCGCCATGCAGCCATCATGCGCCGCAGGTGTTCGGCCTCAGGCGTGAGCTTCAAGCCTGGTGTCGGCGGCGCACTTCCAGCCGTGACCGGGTTGAGAGGATCAGGGGACATTGGAGACAAGCAGACCTCCGTGGGCTGGCCCAGCCGAGCAGTCACACGGGCATCGGCCTCCAGGCGGGCAGCGATCCGCCGGGCCTCGGCTGCAGCCATACACTCTTCCGACGGCGGCTGGGGGGGTCGGCCCATCGTTGGCTCCGTAAGGGTCAGCTCCCGCAGTGGCGGCGTATCCTGAGCCACACCGGGCTGTCCAGCCTCTCTCTGAGTTCGACCATCCCCATGCGGTGCTTCTGGTGTCACCATCTTTATCTCCTCTCCAATGTCTTCTTCCCGCGGTCTCTTTCGTGGGCGGCCCCGTCTCCATGGTCTCCACCCTCCAAACAGGATCAGGAGGCGGACCTCAGCTGTTGACGGACACGTCCTCAAGACACAGAAATATTTAGACTGGGCGGCCATTGCTGTTCGCGCTCTCCAGCTTGCCTACGCCCACTTCACGCCCCTCTTCTCCTCCCGCGCTGTAATGGCGGCGGATTTTGGCGGCAAATGGCACAGCACACAGTCTCTCAATAAAGTACAGTCCAAGCACGTCAAGTCACAGTTCCAAGGCACACATGACCTGATTCTTCAGGCTTAAGTAGATCCTGTTCGTGATGCCAAGTTGTAGCGCCCCCACTGCCGCAGGGCCGAGGGGTACCCGGTACCGGGCCTCTGAGTCTCTGCTCTGGGGTTGTCACGGCGGCTAGGCCCCGGTCCGTGACCCTGCCGTGGGGCGCACAGGGGATTACTAGGAGTGGATGATGTAGATGGGGGTGAGGCTGTAGTGGTGCGGTGCAGTAAATAACGAGGACACCAGGTTGCAGTCTCTTTACCTCTTTACTGAAGATCTCTGGGTCCTCAGTCCGGAACACGGTTCACCAGGCTGCGCAAGTCCGGCTGATCCAATGGCACCTCCGGAGTTCTCCTCACAGGTTGAAATCGGTGCCTTCCTTCTAGCGCTATGTGTTGTGGTCCTTCCCTGCTGTGCTTACGGAAAGTCCCCACAACCGTTGTGTCTGTTTCTTAAGTTCCCTCACAACTCGATTAAATGATGTTCTTCTAATCCTCCGTCCCTCCCTGTTGTTCTGGTTGGGACGGCACCCGTATGACGGGTAGGCTCGGAGCTCTTCCGGGACCCTAGAGTCGCCCCTCTCCACAAGTTGCCCCCCAAGACTGCATAGGTGATTTAAGTTAGACAGCCCGCCTTAGACTGACTGTCCTGCCGCTGTTTAGAGTATTGCTTGAAGCTGAATGTTATGATACCCCCTCGGCGTTCCGGCCACCGGTAGTGCTCCGGTCTTACAGCACGACCCCTACTGGTATTTCTCCTTTTGCTTGATCTCGTTTCTCACTCAGCACAATCTATCTCGCTTCTAGTCCTTCCTTGGGCACCGCCGCTACCCGGAGCAGGCGCGGTCCCGTTACGTTCGTTCAAGTTGCCAAGCCTCTGTCAGGATCCCACCCCTGACAGAGACCCTACTGTATCTTCCCCCACAACACCCTCTGCCACAAGGTGTTGCCTGGTTCCAACCCAGTCAGCTTTCTGATCTAACTTCCTGCCTGACCCCCAGTTTACCCACTATGGTGGGGAGTGGCCTAATGAATAGAACCCTTAGCTCCCCCCGGAGGCCCAGCTGTGAAATGTATTGGTGTCTGTGATACCTGGTCAGATGAACTCCTTCAGTGCCATCAGACGCACCATAGCTCCCCATAGTGGCGGAGCCACAGTACTGCAACGACCAGGACTCTGGGGCGCTGCAATTCTCTTACATTTGTGGTGAATACACACTGCCAAAACACAGAAGAAACATAACAGACTTCGTAAAAAAAGTGTATTTTGCCTATTTTGGGGTTATGCTTGGGGACCAAGACAAGTTTTGGGCACCACACATAGTGTGCAAAGCATGTATCGAATTATTACGAAAATGGAGCAAAGAACAAAGAAAAAGCTTCAAATTTGGTGTTCCAATGGTGTGGAGAGAGCCAAAAAATCATCATGATGACTGTTATTTCTGTGCAGTGCAAGTGCAAGGATTCAATAAGCATAAGAAACGAAAATGGGAGTAACATGGAATCTGCAAGAAGGCCTGTCCCTCATTGTGAAGATGTGCCTGTACCTGTGTTTACCCTAAATAACAGTCATCATGATGATTTTTTGGCTCTCTCCACACCGTTGGAACACCAAATTTGAAGCTTTTTCTTTGTCCTTTGCTCCATTTTCGTAATAATTCGATACATGCTTTGCACACTATGTGTGGTGCCCAAAACTTGTCTTGGTCCCCAAGCATAACCCCAAAATAGGCAAAATACACTTTTTTTACGAAGTCTGTTATGTTTCTTCTATGTTTTGGCAGTGTGTATTCACCACAAATGTAACAGAATGAGTCTGGATCGTTAAGACAACTTCTTCTTGATGAGTTCATGCTTTTCACTGGAAAACAGACAACAACATAAAGTTAGTGCAAAAATCAAGCTATGAACAAACTTTTAGAACACTAATTAACACAAAACTATATTGAGAACTGCTCAGTTCAAGTACTAATCCAAAGAAATTAATGAGATGATGCGTCGCATTTACCATCGCATTTACCAACAAGTGCTATAAATAAGATACCAAAAATCTCAAAAACTTGACCCAATCTGGCAAAACTGATGACATATTCAGAATCAGCACCCCAAAAATACCCTAAATTCGATGAAATATCTTTGGCACCAAAAATGCTGTTGACCAGTGTAATCAATTATTTCCTTAGATATCTGCCTCTTTTTGTGTTTGGTCACAAGACACAAGAAGATGCCAGTTGGCAGCAGAAGATGGTCCCAACGATCCATCTGAACGTGATGTGGCTAACAATATTACTTATTACTACAACGATATGGTTATTTTTATAGCATTTATTGAGGCATTCATTATTCTGGGGCAGGAAAATGAACCTTGTTTTTGATACAGAGCTCATATTTAAAAGTATTTGCAGAGATGTTTCTGGCTAACACAGTATCACGATATAAGTTTTTATTGTACATCTACATAGAGCTTCAAATCTATTGCCATGAAGTTGTCTTTTTCCAGTGCTGTACAATCTTTTAGTAAGAGGAACTTGTCAGCAGGTTTTTGCTTTGGAATCAGAGTGGTATGATGTAGAGCAGAAACCCTGAATCCAGCATTGCGTCAATTATTGGGCTTCTTGATGCAGTTTCAATAAAATCACTGATCAACAGTGGATTATCACTTGTCTCCTGCCATGTAGTCCTCTTATTCTGTATAACCCCGCCTCTACCACAGATTAGTTGCTTTATGCCTATGCAGAGTGTACACAGAAATCTACCAATCAGTTGTGTGGGCGAGTTTATGCAGAGCTCAGCATTCAGAGAACTGGTAGATCTGCAGAAGAGAAAACTGTGATTTTATCAAAACTAAACCAAGCAGCCCCGTAAGTGAATATCACTGAAATCAGAAAATCATATTGTTCTCAGATGGGGTAGTAAATACCTGGTGACAGATTCCCTTTAATAGGAAGTCACTGCCATGCGATTCCAATGCCTGGCATGCCAACGTCAGCTGCTGTCCTCTGATTGGCTGGTGGCATGTATTGCAGTGCAGGAAGCTGAAGTAGGCGCTGGTGTGTCCAGTCACAGTCGTACCCTCCGTGACTGCGATCGTTATGCCCCTGGGCGCTAATCTGGCAATCTATGATGTACTATTTAATGTTCTGCTGGTGGATTAGTGGATTATGATCACTGAGGTCCCTACTTACTTCAGTAGGCCACCACAACTGTGTGGACTTGAGCTTTTACTGCTCAGTTTCTGGTACATAGTACAGTATATGCAATTAGATGGTTTTACGCATCCAACTTTCATGGCCTGAATATGGACCCGGACCAGCTGTGGTTCTCCTGAACTTTGCCACCTTATATACAGTATGCTTTATGGCTGTTAAGTTAAGGTCCCGACCACATTGTCCATACTTACTTGTAGGTGCTATCGTGCATTCATGCAGAATAATTCAGACTATTCTTTGCTTTGTTCCTAACCTGCAGAAAAATGAGTTGGCGGAATCATTTGACTCTTTATTGCAATATGGAGTGTCTCTTTTACAAAGGTATCGCATTGTCTTTCCACTGTCAGAATCTCGGTCCACAGAACGTCTGCAGGGTCTGCTCAGGTTGGTGATTAAATATAAAGTTTAGGTTTCCATTTTACACAATGTTAAGATAAATATACCAGCAGTAAAATTAAATGTGTTTGGGATATACCAAATAGTATCTATTAATTTTGCTTGTGCATGCAAGTTTTCCAGCTGTCCTTTAATGATCGACCAACCTTCTACGCGCACAGAAAGATTGTTAATGTGATAGTTCTGTGTGCAGAGGACATCATTCTCCCGACAGCACAACACCTGTTTACACAGGATGATGAGCTGCCTGCTGATAACAATGAGTTTAACGGATGCTTAAAAATCATTGCACCAGATGAACAAGTATACAGCAGCAATATGTAGGCACAGGGGTGGGATTATTTTTATATTAATTTTATTTAACATGTTGCAAAACAAAGAACGCAATGAGCTAGAACAAGATATACAATCAATTAAACGGCTACATGTACAAAACAGAAGTAGGAGCAGAATTAAAAAAAATCTTAAAACTGAAAATTTGTATATACCGTATTGTATTATTTGTATACTCATCCTAGCATTAATTCTTCTAAATATAGAGTTCTGATACAAATGTGTAAGACCAAGGCATTCCGAGAGCTGTGCTCCTCTACTCCCAACTTACAGGACAGAGTGACCGAGGCCATCAAGGTAAAACTTATTTGGAAAAGGAAACAAAAAATAACCTACTGTTTTAACTTTGCTACTTTGGACTCTTCTTGCTTCCAACAGAGCTTTCATCTGTTTTCCTGGCCATGGAGCATGTGTCAGAATGTTTGCCAAGACATAACATACACCCTTTGATCAGACAATTCTAGGATATCCTATGGATTGCTACTCTGTCCAACTAATGATGAGCGAACGTGCTGGGATAAGGTGTTATCAGAGCACGCTCGGGTGCTAAGTGAGTGTCTACAGCGTGCTCGAAATATATGCTTGAGTCCCCACGGCTGCATGTCTGTTAGACAGCCGCGAGACATGCAGGGATTTCCTAACAAACAGGCAATCCCTGCATGTGTTGCAGTTGTCAAACAGCAGCGAGACATGCAGCTTGCGGGGACTCGAGCATATGTTTCGAGCACGCCAAAGACACTCGGTTAGCACATGAGCATGCTCAGATAACACCTTATCCAAGCACGCTCGCTCATCACCACTGTTTACCCCTTCATTTTACATATACAGTGAAGGAAATAATTATTTGATCCTTTGCTGATTTTGTAAGTTTGCCCACTGACAAAGACATGAACAGTCTATAATTTTAAGTGTAGGTTAATTTTTAATATTGAGTAATAGAATGTCAAAAATAAAATCCAGAAAATCAAATTATATAAATTTATTTGCATTTAGCAGTGAGAAATAAGTATTTGATCCCCTAGTAACCATTAAGAGTTCTGGCTCCTACAGACCAGTTAGACGCTCCTAATCAACTCATTACTGGCATTAAAGACAGATGTCTTACATAGTCACCTTTATAAGACTCCTGTCCACCGACCCAATTAATCAGTCAGACTTTAACCTCTACAACATGGGCAAGACCCATGAGCTTTATAAGGATGTCAGGGACAAGATCATAGACCTGCACAAAGCTGAAATGGGCTACAAAACCATAAGTAAGACGCTGGGTGAGAAGGAGACAACTGTTGGTGCAATAGTAAGAAAATGGAAGAAATACAAAATGACTGTCAATCGAAATCGATCTGGGGAAGCATGCAAAATCTCACCTCGTGGAGTATCCTTGATCATTAGGAAGGTGAGAAATCAGCCTAAAACTACACAGGGGGAACTTGTTAATGATCTCAAGGCAGCTGGGACCACAGTCACCAAGAAAACCATTGGTAGCACATTACGCCACAAAGGTTTAAAATCCTGCAGTGCCCGCAGGTCCATCTGCTCAAGAAGGCACATGTGCAGTGTTACGGAACCTCCCAGCACCCAGAATATGTTGTGCAGTTATATGTATAATAGGTTCCATGTGAGATGTATGTCCCTAATGCATCAGCCCACAGGCTGCGCCCCTGGGCAGAGGAGACAAGATATCCCCCTTTTGACCTCCCCCACCTTTGTAATTCCCACAGTAAATATCGGCAGGCTCCGGCCACCTGCGGCTATTGTACATTCCATCTAGCAAAAGGTCAGTTATTCCCAGAAAGCTGTCAATAGGTTGGGAGTTGATATCCTCTCAAGGATATGCATCTGTTTTTGCCCTCTTCACCAGAATAACCTACACAGTTCTGCCAAATTCATTGTTAACCACAAATATGTACAAAACACCCCCGCATTCTTGTTTATAGAAATCCATCTTGTATCCCATTAAAACAACTCAACTTTTACCAGGACCTACAGGGACTGGGAGAAATTCTCGCCACACCTCCTGTTTGCCTATCGGGAGGTGCCCCGAGAATCCACGGGGTTCTCCCTGTTCGAACTGGTATATGGTAGGCGGGTAAGGGGACCCCTAGACTTAGTGCTAGAACACTGGGAAGGGGAGGGCATCATAGAAGGGGTACCTATTGTACCCTATGTGCTGGAATTCCGGGACCGCCTACAGGAGCTGACCCAGGCTGTACGTGGGAACATGCAGGTGGCCCAGCGACGCCAGCGTGTATGGTACGATCGGAGGGCCAGAGAACGCACCTTGGAAATAGGACAGAAGGTCCTGGTGTTAGAGCCCACTAGGCAGAACAAGTTCCAAGCTGCATGGCAGGGGCCCTACCAGGTAGTGGGGAAAATAGCCGACACCACCTATAATGTCGCCGATTGTGACGACCCCAGGGTTATCCGCATGTTAAGCGTGAATATGCTGAAGCCCTACCGGGAGCGCCCTAAAGAGGTAGTGGCCATCTGTGCACCTGAAGCAGAGGATTTAGCCGGACTTCCCTTGCCTGATGTCTTAGGGTAAAGGACTCAGTCTAAAACATGGGACCAGGTACTCTTGGGTGAAGACCTAGGTCCCCGGGAGAGACAGCAGGCGGAGGCATTGTTGAGGCCGCGACAGAGGATGTTTTCGGGGAGACCAGGGTACACTCGCCTGGCACAACACAAGGTTGAGACCCAGGATCAGACCCCCCTGCGACAACCCTCCTTCCGCGTCCCTGAGTCTGTACGAGAAGGGATGCAACAAGAGATACAAGATATGTTGCGTTTAGGGGTCATTGAACAGTCAGATAGTCCCTGGGCATCCCCCGTAGTGTTAGTGCCCAAGAAGGATGGGACTACACAGTTTTGTGTAGACTATTGTAAGCTCAATGAGAAAACGGTGACGGATGCGTATCCCATGCCGCATGTGGATGAGTTGTTAGACCGGCTGGCGGGGGCAAAGTATTTGACCACCATCGATCTATGCAAAGGCTACTGGCAGATTCCCCTTAGTCCTGATGCTATTCCCAAGTTGGCATTTGTCATCCTGTTTGGCTTATTCCAGTTTCGAGTTATGCCATTCGGGATGAAGAATGGCCCGGCGACCTTCCAGAGGCTGGCTGACCGGTTTCTGGATGGTCTCCAGGACTATGCTTGTGCCTACCTGGATGACATCGCCATCTACAGCGCGACATGGGAAGAGCATCTAAATCACCTAGAGACAGTATTGGACAGGATCCACAAGGCCGGAATCACCCTGAACCCAAACAAGTGTCACGTGGGCAAAGCAGAGGTTCAGTATTTAGGGCATTGGGTGGGAAGTGGGAAACAGCAACCAGAACCAGCCAAGATTGAGGCCATAGCCAAATGGCCCACCCCACACACTAAAACCCAGGTCATGGCGTTTCTAGGGACAGCGGGGTATTACAGGAAATTCGTTTCTAATTACAGCAGCGTAGCCAAGCCCCTCACTGATCTGACCCGTAAGAACCAACCCTGCCAGGTAACCTGGACCCCAGAGTGTGAGGAAGCCTTCCGCCAGCTAAAGGACGCCCTCACCAATACCCCTGTATTGGCCGCACCCGATCCAACTAAACGTTTCCTTGTTCACACAGACACTTCTATGTTTGGATTGGGGGCAGTACTGAGCCTAGTCGGGCCGAATGGCCAAGAACACCCGTTAGCTTACCTGAGTCGGAAACTACTGCCCCGTGAAGTAAGCTATGCGGCCATCGAGAAGGAGTGCCTGGCGGTAGTATGGGCACTCAAAAAGTTGCAACCATATTTGTATGGACGACAGTTTTCCCTCCTAACGGACCATAATCCCCTAGTCTGGCTTAATCGGGTCTCCGGAGACAATGCCAGATTACTGCGGTGGAGTTTAGCCCTACAACTTCTGGACTTCACCATCCACTACAGACCCGGAAAACAAAACGGTAACACCGATGGACTAAGTCGACAAACGGAACTTGTACCAACCCCATAAACTTCGGTCATCCCAAAACCGATCCGTTAAGGATCAGACTGTGTATGCCGATCGCGTCGCTGAAAAGGGGAGCCGTGTTACAGAACATCCCAGCACCCAGAATATGTTGTGCAGTTATATGTATGTATAATAGGTTCCATGTGAGATGCATGTCCCTAATGCATCAGCCCACAGGCTGTGCCCCTGGGTAGAGGGGACAAGATATCCTCCTTTTGACCTCCCCCACCTTTCTAATTCCCACAGTAAATATCGGCAGGCTCCTGCCACCTGTGGCTATTGTAATGTATGTCTGGCCTGCCGCTTTTCAATTGGCCCGCCCTCTGTATCTGTGGGATATATTCTGTGTCCTGTGAGTAAAGTGTTGTCACACCGGAAATATGTGGAGAAGCAGTGATCTTTTATTTGCGCCCATGTAACCAAGCAATTCCAGCCAATGTCCTTCATTCAGACTCCAGCCAAAGCAAAGTGGACCTCCTGAAACACGAGGTGTTACTGAAAGAGGTACTCCAGCACGGTAGACCCCGTTACATGCAGGCCTGTCTGAAGTTTGCCAATGAACACCTGGATGATTCTGTGAGTGATTGGGAGAAGGTGCTGTGGTCACATGAGACAAAAATTGAGGTATTTCCCATTAACTAAACTCACCGTGTTTGGAGGAAGAGAAATGCTTCCTGTGACCCAAAGAACACCGTCCCCACTGTCAAGCATGGAGGTGGAAACATTATGTTTTGGGGGTGTTTGTCTGCTAAGGCACAGGACTACTTCACCACATCAATGGGAGAATGGATGGAGCCATGTACCGTAAAATCCTGATTGACAACCTCCTTCCCTCTGCCAGGACATTAAAATGGGTCGTGGCTGGGTCTTCCAGCAAGACAATGACCCAAAACATACAGCCAAGGCAACAAAGGAGTGGGTCAAAAAGAAGCACATTAAGGTCATGGAGTGGCTTAGCAGTCTCCAGACCTTAATCCCATAGAAAACTTATGGAGGGAGTTGAGGTTCTGAGTTGCCAAGCGACAGCCTCAAAATCTTAATGATTTAGAGATGATCTGCAAAGAGGAGTGGACCGAAATTCCTTCTGACATATGCACAAACCTCATCATCAACTACAAAAAACATCTGACTGCTGTGCTTGCCAACAAGAGTTTTGCCACCAAGTATTAAGTCTTGTTTGCCAGAGGGATCAAATGCTTAATTCTCACTGCAAATTGCAAATAAATTTATATAATTTATAAAATGTGATTTTCTGGATTTTATTTTTGATATTCTATCTCTCAATGTTAAAAATTAACCTACCCTTAAAATTATAGACTGTTCATGTCTTTGTCAGTGGGCAAACTTACAAAATCAGCAAGGGATCAAATAATTATTTAATTAAATGTAGACATTTATTGGAATAGTCACATGTCATTTTACCTAGACAGGGCAGTGCAGGGAATTGAGCAGCCAACAACTCTCAAATTAGCGGGATTATCTAGGATGATGGTAGGAAAAGCCTAATACTTGATTTTTTTAATGTTTTTATATACAGACTGGAACTCGAGAGTGGTTTGATCTGAAGAGACAACATCTACAACCTATGATACAGGTACATTACAGATAAGCACAAATAGGAAATATCTGTAGGTGTATAACGTCCGTATTCTCCATTTCCTTCCCCGTCTTACACATTTTGGCTTTTTACAAAAGTAATCTTTTTGTTCACACATTATATTTTATGTTTTTTTTCAAAGACAACTCTTTCATCTTTAAAAATATAGAATATGGTTGTCTGTACCCTATAGAAACTAAGGCATCAATACACTTTTTACACATCTTTATGAGAACAAAAATGTTTTATATCCAGATGTTTTCCCAGTACTGGATTTACACAATTGTCTGAAATATGATCAGGAACATCACACTCAACATAGAAGCAGTTGTGATAATATATTTAGGGGGGTTACAATTTTAGGAACTACCTAAATATTTTCTGATAGTTTCTTCTTGCCTTGCACATTTTTTCTAGTCTGCTCTTCCTTTTTCTTTCACAAATCTCAATACTTATAAATCCACTAGGGCTACGAAGAAAACTTGAAGTCTTTGATAGTGCTGGTGGCCGATGTCACTGCTGACCTGAAGAATTGTCACAAGACATTGAACAAGTGTTTTTTCAAGTAAGAAAAGGAAAGTAAGAAAGTACAGATGGTACTTTACATTTCATGCTGGGTGGGTTCTTTATCCTACGTCGAAATAACAGTTGCGGTCTAGCCATAACTCGATGGGTGGTGATTACCTATCTGAGTTTTTTCCATACAGATTTTAAGCATGACCTCCAAAAATATTTAACAGATTATATGTAAAATTAAAGTTGTAATTGTTCAGTAGCTTGATAAGCACATTGCAATATTTGTTATGGAACTTACGGGAAAATGCACATAAAAATGTTTAAAGAAAACTAAATACATCAATTTATATTAGTATTGTCTACATTTCTTCATTTTTCTTTAACGTTCCATCTGACTCTGTCACAGCACTATTAAGGTGGACGTTTTCAGCCTGACCTTCCAGGAACTGGAGGAGCTGGTATGTATCTCCAGATAGTCACCTCTCAGACTCCACACTTTGTTATAACTTACATCTTCTTCCATAAAATTTCCTTCTCTTGTGTAAACAGAATATATATTATTTCTTTATCAGGTGTCTGAGCAATTGGTCTGTCAGCTTCCACCTGCTAACCACAACTCCCGCCATCAGCTCTCTGAACACTTTTACCAACTTTATCTTACTCTACGTGAGCTTCACAAACTCCAAGATCAACTTCCAACAAGGTGACCACCTTATTGCTCTCTGCTCTCATGCAAAGTCATGATACAATTCTTGGTTAGGGGTCTAATCCTGCACACAGGTATTAAAATCAATTATACCATTAGTTTCTTCATATGGGCCAAAGTATTTTTTTAGGACCCTTCATGATCAAGGTCTTTGCTGTAGATTGAGTTTCTTGGGCCTTTATGCAAATTCTTTACCAGAGCCCCCAATCCGTCACTTTCTCTCATGTGGCCTAAGTCTTTTTTGGGCACTATGAGGAACCAAGGCATGGGTTCACCAGCAATCTTGATGCCCCTATAGCTTTGCCTCTGGTCAATATCATTGGTTTAGAATATAGCGGCTAGATTCAACAGCTCTATAGCATTGTGTTGCTCATTTTTGTTTCCAATCACTCTAAGTTTCCATATATTAAATTAGATATATTCTTCTTTTCTTAGGGATGGCTCTTCCCCACTGTTTGATTTTCATCGCAAGTTTTCTGACTGTTTACCTAGTTGGCTGCAGAAGGCATATTCAACCGCTCTGGAGAGAGTCCAAAGAGCTGTGCAAATAGATCTGGTGAGGTGTTGCAGGATTAGATGACACTAAATCTATTATATTTAAAACCTTATCCCCTAGCTGCAAACATAATTTTATATTTTTATTCTTTGCCCTAAAATCTGTAAATGTCAGTCTAAATAATGTTAAGGAACACTGGTCAACAGATTTTATGCAAACTGCACACATTAATAGATTACTTTATACCTATATTTACAGGTGTACTTACTTTGGAAATCTATGTCATAAAGGCTGTTTGGTTCTTTTTAGAAATTTTGAATCCAACAAAGGAACTGAAGTCTAAGTATATTAAATGATAAACTCAATTTACTCAATGTAGTCCCTACTAGTCTGATTGATAAGCTGCAGCTTGTACTAAACAGTGTGAGATTTCAGCAGCAAGAGGGAGGAGTGATACTAAGGTGCTTGTCATTCAGAATAACGGACAGATACTACATTTAGCTCATCAAAAATATAAACTCATGACCTCATTCACTTTTAAAAAGACTTATACAGCCAATTTGACATGGATATTCAGAGTAAGCACACCAACCTCATCAGGTCTACAAGATCTGTTTAGTAATGTAAAAGTGATCACTTCCTGCATGACGATCAGTAAAACCCTTGTATGGATTTTCCACTTGCTTTCTCTGTTTTGTTTGGGAAATGTAGTCATCCTATGTTATGGGAACAAGGGAAGTACTGCTTTATACCTGATAGCATTGCCACTGTTTGAGCAGCTTTGAATACAATCGGTGTTTTGCCAGCAGTAGTTTATCATTGTAGGACCAGGTCTCATGTGCAAGGAAGACCAGCTAATTTGTGTAAACCCGCCTCCACCACCGATTGGCAACTTGATGACAGTGTACAGCAGAAGCTGCCAATCAGGGATGTGGGTGGGATTATACAGAGCTCAGCATTCATAGCACTGCTACATCTGCAGAAGATAAAATTGGAATTCTATCAAAACTATATCAAGCAGTCTTCAAAGGGATACATCACTGGAATCAGGCTCTCTGCCCCTACGCCATGCTCCTCTCGAATTACATATAAAAAAAACTGCTGACAGATTCCCTTTGAGAAGCGGTCATAAGAGATCTTAATACCTCCATACATATCAGATTAAAATCGTCTGAACCCGCTGATATTGGCGGGATCACTTGACAGGTAAATGTGTATGGGGGTTTCCTGATCATTCACCCAACAGTTATCTAATCTGTATGGGGGATTCATTATGACATACAAATCAGATAAAAGTTGGTCATACCCAAAGATTTGCTGTCTATCATTCACATACATAGAGGTATTAGTATCTGATCAGTCTGGTAACTCTGGTTCTTCCTTCAGCTGGTTCCATTATCAGAGTTACAGAAACACAGTGCTTCCACAGTGGATCTGTCCACATGCTACACTCAGATTGGACGCACATGGCAGCAGCTGGCATGGCCTGACCCAGAGGAGGCATTTATGATTATGGTCAAATTTACTGAGGTGAGAATTGTGGATGTACTGAAAAAATAAGAGATCTGGGGTAGGGGGATAAAGATCCAATGCTCACAAGCTCACAAGTTGGTATTATTAGTATCAAAAACTATATTATGTAGTAATAAATACAATCCCCATAATTATTGTGGTACAAGAATATTGGTTTATTTTGCAGATTTCACAATGATTGGTATACTGCATAGTATGATGTGGTTTGAAAGACCCTTTATATTATATAAGGCAGCATTGATTGGCTAGATCACCACTGGAAAAGAGTAAAGAGAACCAGGGTCTATGAAAAGTAAAGTGTATTCTCCCAAACACATTTTCAATTTCAATGATAATACTTTATGGAAAGCTAAAGGAATGGCAGGTATATAGTGTGGGGAGGTGACCAAGGGGCGGTTGCCCCACGCACCATGATCTTTCGGGGTTCAACATTTTTTCCCACCTTCTTCCCCATCACCTTTCCTCCCACAAAGTGATTGACAATTGTAAGCACAATTAGTGTTCTCCTGGAGCTGCCTATGCAGAGCACAACAACCAAGATGAGTTTATCTGCTGAACTCTGCAAAAACAGCAACTGAATTTACAAAGTTCAGTATAATGAAGTAAGATTTGTTATCTTGGTCGCTGCCTATGCAGAGTGCAGCAACCGATGATACTGTTGCGCTCTGCATAGGCATCAATGGAGATGACAGAAGATTAGCACGCAATAAAAACACTTTTCCACTTTTTCCAAACCTATGGTTAGGGATTGCTTTAAAATAAGTGTTAGACATAAGGCTAGGGCTAAGCTTTAGGCAGTGGCATACCCCTAATAGCAGCAAACCACAGGGTTGCTATGGGGGCCCCTGCCCCGGAATCACACTTTCATCAATATCTGCAACCTAAATTCAAATACAGTTGAAAACAATTGGCACTCACTGTTCCCTCATTCATTCTGTGCATCTTGAGCTGGGGTTTGTCTGAGGTTTGGCTTAGTCTTTGGGCTAGAGATTTCGTTAAGTTAAGATTTAGGGCTAGGATTAGGGATAGGGCTAGAGTAATACAATTGTTACATATAAAAAAAAACATATAATTAAAAATAGTTTAACGTTTTACTTACAAAATTTCATCAAAAAGCACAAAAAACTGGGATATCCTTGCATAAACACTTATTACATCAGCATTTTCCTTAAGTTGCAATACATATACTTTGGGGACAAGGGGTTCAATATACAGTGGGCGGGGGAAATAATAATTTGATCCCTTGCTGATTTTATACGTTTGCCCACTGACAAAGACATGAACAGTCTATAATTTTAAGGGTAGGCTAATTTTAACATTGGGAGATAGACGTCTGACTGCTGTGCTTGCCAACAAGGATTTTTGCCACCAAGTATTAAGTCTTGTTTGCCAGAGGGATCAAATACTTATTTCTCACTGCAAAATGCAAATAAATTTATATATTTTATACAATGTGATTTTCTGGATTTTATTTTTGATATTCTATCTCTCAATGTTAAAATTAACCTGCTCTTAAAATTATACACTGTTCATGTCTTTGTCAATGGGATGGTGGAATATACCGTCATGGTTCACAGGTTGAAGGGACACAACATACTAGACTTCCCCCAGGAGTGGGCAATCCATGCTATGCCACTGAGTTGTGTTGCCCTGAGCACTACTAGTGTTCATTTCACCTTAGTCGGGCATCTTCATTTCTTCCGTAGGATATGTGCCGCATCGCTGTCATGTACTGCACAATGATTAAACACAGAGCAGAGGACGTGTCCGATATCAGAGATGCTGGGCAGGCGGCAAACAAGGTAAATGAGGATAACATTATTTCCTCATACTTGATGGGAAAATAATGTACCATCATATGATTTTATTTCCATACTGAGGAATATATACATATACGGTATATGTTCCATTATATTCTTTTCCGAGTAAGATCATAACAAAAACATAAGGTTTTCTTCATGAAAACTTGACACTAGTTGTGTGTATATTATTTTCTATATAAAGGGCCACCATGTTATCAAGGTCATGCACATGAACATTTGGTATTTTACTTTGTCACAAGGCATTAATATGACCTCTGCTCTAATATACTGTGCTGTTCTGACTCTGTTCCTAAACAGGAGGCCCTGAAGTTAGAAAGAATAGCAACTAAACTGGTGAGAAGTATGAACAGCTGTTATCAAAATTCTCAATTCTGAGGTAAAATCTGTATTCAGTGAAGACAGACTTTCCCATTATTGAGATAGGAGATAGCGCCTGCTTTGGATGCAATTCTATGTAGAAGGAAAGAGGAGCTAAAGACAAAACTCCTGCTCCTCCAATCTACATAAAATGTTATAAGCACCAGCCGCAATCTCCTATCTCAGTCAGTAGACAATCAGTCTGCACTGAATACAGATTTTACCTCAGAACTGAGAATTTTGATAATGACCAATTTTGGCAGAGAAAGAAGCAGATTTCTCTGATAAGATATATTACAATGTTGCTTATTTTCATCTGTGCTATTGATTTATGAAACACAAATGAAAATGACGGGTATACTTTATACCTGCGATTTCTTGATCTCTTGCATGGTTTACTTTAGTTTTGAGGCATACGATAAAATAACAATCTCTGATGATGCCGCAGGTTGGGATTCATAGGAATACCAAGATCACAACAATGGGGAACTTGAGTAGTTCCTCGCTATCCATGGTAACTTATTAGCACCCTCAGAATGTGTTATGGTGGTAGAGGGGGAGAAATGAGCATTGTAATGGACTTCTCGCAGGATCGAACCGCTCAAGTGCCATAGTCAGAGATTGACTGCAGCATCTCAGTGGTCGAACTTTAGCGATTGGAACAGCTTCTGACCCACTCTATGTACCCTCGCCCAGAGTTTTAACTTCAAGGGGTTAAAATCACACTCCCCAATCCTTCTTTTCTCTGACATCTGATTGAAGAGACTCAGATACCCCCTTACACATTAGATGGTCCCACAGATATCAGATTTATGTGTCTTAATTCGAATATGTATGGGGACCATTCAATAAGGAGAAAGATTGAAATACAAGAGACAAATGACACAATTAGTTTGTCTGAATATATAAATAGAAAATGCAAATAAAATGATAAAAAACAAATATATGTAAAGTCATTCGAAGCACAAGAAGGCACTTTGCCTATCTAGAGAAAAAAAGGTTTATTCTCGAGAGACCACAAGGCTCCAGCTACAATGTAAAATCTTAAGTGGGTGGATAATTTATTATTAAATGTAATTAAATAATCCACCGAATGAAACCTAATTTCTTTCCACTGTGACATTCCCTCTGACCCTTAATACTCTCTTACGTATGACACGACTTTCTCTCAGCTTTGTCTAGTGGTGAACAATATTGAGCAGCTGCGGCTGGTGGTGCGCTCTCTGCCTGAGAAACTAAATTGGGCATCACTAGAGGAGCAAACACGTGAGATTATAAGTGAGGCACAATTTCAGCACACTCTCTATGACCAGCTGAAGAGTGCTGTGGCATGCCTGGATCGGGAGATTCGAGGTGTGGTGCAAGCACTTGCTGAAAAAGTAAGTTTTGTTATTTCATTTATTGAGTAGTGATGAGCGAACGTGCTCGGATAACACCTGTGACTGTCGAATATATATTTTGAGCACGCTGGAGACACTTGGTTAGCACATGAGCATACTGAGATAACACCTTTTCCGAGCACGTTCGCTCATCGCTAGTATTGATTGATCTTTTTTTTCTTCTATATTTTATTTTTGATTGTTTTCTTTATATTATCACAGCTTGACTCTGGCATTGCCAAACATCTCCACTCCATAGCCAAAGCTAGTGATTCCCGGGACCCCAATGATGTGAGTCTCACTTCCAGCTAACTCTTCCTATTGATGTATCTACACATGGGCGGACATACCGCCGGTTCAGCCGGTGCGGCTGCACAGGGGCCCCGAAGGAGAGGGGGCCCAATCAGCTGTTGAAGTGTTTTGTTCTTTCATAGAGCCAGCGGCAGCATCTCCACTAAAATGAGAGGAAGGGGGCCGGTACCGGAGTCATTTGCTGTCAGAGAGGGCCCTGCACGCTGCAGGAGACGCCGTAAGGGGCCCTCTTCCTCTCCTCTTGATGCTGCTGCTGGCTCTATGAGGCAGGAAAAGCACAGCATCGCTTCCTAGTTCCACATGCAGGGGCGTGGCTAGGCAGTGTATACATTTTAAATAAAGTTTGTTTCGATTGCAAACTTCAACCTCTCAGTGTCAGTGAGTGGCTGAGTGCACCCCCGCTGCCCTGGTCTGCGCAGCTCCTCCTCAGGGTCCTCTGCTTGCAACAGGTGTCCTGCAGCCTCTGTGTTCCAGATCTCAGGGCCTCTTCTTCCAGAGCGCAAGGTGAGGGATGGCCGGGAGTTATCACTGCTGCTGGTTAGTATGCCCCGAGCAGCGGTGTCAGGAGGCACCGTGTCCATGATGACAGCAGTGACTTAGTGACTGTGTGCTCTGTGCTTCCTGGTCGGTGCAGTGAATGGCTGAGAAACCTGATCCTGCACCGATCAGATAGCAGGGAGCTGCCTCACAGGCACTAATTCACTGCTTGTAATCACTGACCCCAGACACCTCCTGCCATTACTGCAGCAATAATTCCTCCAGGCTCAGAGTGGCTCCTGTCCCCATCCTTCCTCCGTTTGTATTGCTTCACATAATATATACCGTATATAGAATTCTACTGTATCTGCACATACCCTTAGCCTCCTCCAACAGAAAAAAAGCTTTATCATGCTCCATCCGTTATCATTTCAGTGTATAACTAACAAAACAGGGCAGTATGAAATAAAGACCAGGGCACTATAAATAACAATGCTGTACATAATGAGAGGGAACTGTGTAATAAATGACGGCGTTACACATAACAAGAGAGGGAACTGTGTAATAACGGGTGGCAATATACATAATGAGAGGAGACTATGCAATATGCCGTATTTTTCGGATTATAAGATGCACTTTTCCCTCAAATTTGGGGGGAAAATGAGTGTGCGTCTTATAATGTGTATACACCTTACCGGTACCTTTGCCGCTGGCTGGGATGAGGGGGTGTCCGGCGGTGCTACAGGGCACAGGGGTGTCCGGTGCTGCGAGGGTGTCTGGCGATGCTGCCCGTTGCTGCGGCGGGTGTCTCCGGGGCTGCAGGGGGCTCTGCCGACATTTTGTGAAAGGCCAGAGCCCCCCGCAGTTCCATGGCTTCCTGTGCAGTGGACTCCAGGAAAATGGCGCTGGGGGCAGCGCATGCACAGATGGAGATCACCTGCAGCAGCACCACCAGACACCCCCGCAGCGCCAGACACCTGCAGCACCGGAGACACCCGCAGCAGCACCACCGGACACCTGCAGCAGCACCGGACACCTGCTGTGGCGTGCCCACATCGGAACACCCCCTCATCCCAGCCTGCGGCCTGCAGCATCACCCCACTCCTGCCTCCTCCAGCAGGGACCCCGTTTCACCGCAGCTACCACCCCCAGTAAGCAATAAGACGCATGGATTATAAGAAGCACCACCATTTTATTAAGAAAACATTTTTTTCCTGTTTTTCTCCTCAAAATTTGGGGTGCGTCTTATAATCCGGAGCGTCCTATAATCCGAAAAATATAGTATGTATATATCTGTACATTGGTAGCCATAAAAGGAGGGGGGCCCAAACACATTTCTTGCACAGGGGCCCCAAATCGTCTTTGTCCGCCCCTGTATCTACAGTATGTGTCCTCATTCTAAATATGTATAATTCTAGCCTTTATTTAATGTTAATTTGTGCCTTGAATTATGCAGAGCATTGTACCAATGATGAAGTTTTTGGAATCAGAGTTACAATATATGAACCAGAATCTAGTGCAGGAAAACTTTAACTGGTAAGTGACCCAAATGACTTAAAATACCATAAATCGTCAATCAAAACCTGGTGTGTGCTCAGATTGGAAATTGCGGCCTGATCGCTAGGTCTCTTAACGTGAGCTAAGTGCTTCACAACCATATAAGAAAGAGGCAGGTAGTTCAGATCAGGAGATCCGGTGGTTGAGGGTTCTGATCCGAGAATGGTCTGTAATCAAGAACTGTATAAATTGTAAGTTTTTAAGTAATTTTTACTGTAAGCCAGCTGTAATGGAGGTCATATTGGATATTTTTTACAATGTAGGCATGAGATTTCTTAAATTATCATTTACACTGCTGAACTTGTAAAACACAGTGGATTTTATGCAAGTGAATAGATAGCAGAAAATCTGCTGTATTTTCATTATGTTGGAACTTAGCCTAAAGAGGATGCCTGGCTTAGAAATATGCAAATTGCCTCTTAAGAAAGGAAGAGGACTGGAACTCTATAGCACCACCTGATTTAGAAATTATATTAAATATCACATTATTAAGGGAGTCCTTCATTTTAGACCCTCATCAATTAATCATAGTAGAAAGCAGGCACAAAGAATGACTCTTTGAAGAACCCGGCCTCTACATGCATGATATAAACTACAGATTGATTTAATTGTGCACCATCCCAAGCCATATCTAACCCATAGTGTGACTGCAGGAAAGTAAACCATTGATGCGATGTTCTCCTTCATACAGCTGATTGCAGGGAACCCACATGCAGGACACTTTATCATTAGCTTGTTTCTAACGGACCTTTTAAAGAGAATCTGTCAGGGAGATTGCAAATGTTATAGACAATACTAGGAGGCTGCCTCATATACCCAGAAGGGAACATTGGAGTCTTTCCTGCTGTCAATCATCTATACAGGAGACCCATGTGGAAAGGCAGGAAAACTGCATATGACAGCCATAAATGTACTAGCCATACACATGAGTCCTGTGATCTACACAAAACAATTTATAGGATAAAAAGACTTAAAGCTGACTTTCTTTTTAAGACCTTTACAACCACAATGTTTATTCATAGTGATGCACCACATCTCACAGATGTCAACTTTTGTCCATTTTTGTTTCATTCCTTTTACAGCCTCTTGTCTCTGCTTTGGTCCCACATCCTAACAGTCATCTCTAACCTGACCAGCCACATCACCCCTTCTGTCCGATACTACCAGAGGCTCGTGTCAGCACTTAAGGTAATTCTCCACTTTTGGAATATGTACTGTATGTCAGTACACACACCGCCTGTGATCATTTAAGACATGAGTTTCACTAAGCTAATAAGGTCAGTAAACACAATAATTCACTATATAATGGTCAGAAAATGACCTAGAAGTACCCCAACATAGGGCTTGCCACAGTGCCCTCATGCAAAACAGTGCCAGTCACACTGCGCCATTAACAGCACACCCTCATGCCTCATAAAAGTGTGAGCTCTTATCATGAGCAGGTGGTACTCCATCTTATGTGGTTCTAGCTGCGCAGGCAGCAGGAGCAAACAAATATTCAATACTGACCCTTAGCCTCGAATATGATAATGATAACGGTCAGAGAGGGAGTGCGTCAGGATGTCAACTTGTCAACCTGAACCCAACTGGAATCCCAGTTTACTCTCCCACTTTGTGTAGACCCATTCACGTACTGTACGTGCCAATTAATCTATCAATATATGGCCTTACAAACCTTCTTTATGACTTTAGATATTTGATAGTGAGAATTTTCTGTTCATCTAGAACTTGGAGTCATGTTTCCATGCTGGGGGCTGTGGACTGTCATTAGAAAGTCTCCACACTGCGACATTCATTGTAAGTAAAGATGGTCTTTTTCTGATTCTAAGCTAATGAATGTTATATATAAAAAACTTCTAACGATGTAGAAAATAATATGAAACAGAGAGAATATGTCGCAGCAATGCGCGATACAACACTGGTTTACAGAAGGGCAGCTTTCCATCATGCCTCTTCACATCCAGAATTCTATGCTGATGTAAAAAACAGCAACTTTGAAATTAATCTTTTATTAAAAATCCTCTCAAGAAGAAATTTTTCACTTTATACTTTACTGCTCGTTACCTAGTTTATTGGCCACTTCTGACGTAATCAGATGTTGCTGGTTTTCTAAGGAAGGAGAGCACGCCTCAGAAGCTCTTTTAAATAGAGCTTGGAAGATCTGTGATGCAGTTGAGCAAATTACTAGGTCTGGCCAGCTTCAGTGTCCCTGTTGTCCTTCATGAATGTAGAGTTCTATTTGCATCATAGGAGAAAGCATAGTTACATTCAACTGGCCCAAACCATCAATGTTCAGGAAACCATTGCCCCCTGGCCAGAAGGAAGCTAGGAGTCTAGGGAGCGGTGCGGTCCTGAGGAAAGAAGATGATGATAATCCTTTTGTTTCATAATATATGGTTCTATAGTTACCAGAGCTCAATATTTCTTACGTAAAGCTAAAAATCCTTTATATACCATACATTTAAAAGTGCCTTCACCTTCACTACCTCTACTACTGAAGCTTCCCGTATACCAAACCTCCCTCTTTAAATTTAGCTACACATACGGTAATATAATGTAGATAGTGGCAAATGATGAACAACCTCAATCTACTTGTAAAAAAATCCTTTGTTTTATCGAATTCCCATTTTTCCTCTTCTTATAGACCCTAGATCAGGATCTTGACCTTTGTTCCTCCAGTACTCGGAAACTAATAGAGCGTTATTATCAGCAGAAGATTCAGCAACAGGTAAAAAGACCAAATATAGGATGCTCAGTTTCTCATTGCACTGCAAAGTTACATGCAGAAGTACTTTTTTCACAGATAAATTAGTTAACTCTACATAGTCCTGGCTCTAATGCAGTAGATTAGCAGACTTAACAGTACAGCAGCATGTCAGCGGATAAAATTACCATATACTGTATGTTTTTCTGAACTTGTAATTGTATAACTATATATATATATATATATATATATATATATATATATATATATATATATACAGTATATATATATGTACATATACACACACAGCAGGTGAAATACGTATTGAACACGTAACCAATTTTCTAAGTAAATATATTTTTAAAGGTGCTATTGACATGAAATTCTCAAACAGCTGATTATCAGGAGCTCTCCAGGTATCTGGGTTCCCGATGTAGCTATTCGGTAAGCGCTATAGCTGTTTGGATAAGGAGATATCAGAAACTATTCGCTTATCCCTAATAATAACATTTCACCATAAACCGGTCACGACCTGGTACTCCACACAAGATTTTAGACAGAAGACTGAAAAAAAATATCAGAAGAGTTGTCCAAAAGCTAAGTACCACCTGTGGAAAGCTAAAGAAAGACCTGGAACCAGCAGGCAGAATTGTTTCAAAGAAAGCTATAAATAATGCACTCAATCTCCATTGCCTGTATGCACGCTCACCACGCAAGAGTCCATTGCTGTACATAAAGCATGTTCAAGTGCGTTTTAAAGTTTGCTCAACATCAGTTAGACAACCCTGTGAAATACTGAAAGAATATAGTCTGGTTAGATGAGACCAAAATTTTACTATTTGGATGCCATAATACACACCATGTTTGAAGGCCAAAAGGCACTGCATATCACTCCAAAAACACCATACCAACAGTGAACCTTGGAGGTGGGAACATCATGGTGTGGGGCTGTTCTTCAGCATACGGCACTGTCAAACTACATATAATTGAAGGAAGGATGAATGAATGGACAAATGTGCCAAGACATTCTTGATAAAAATCTGTTGCCATTTACCAGGATGATGAAGAAGAAACAATGGTGGACATTTCAGCAACACAGTGATCCCAAACGCACAATCAAGGAAACTCTCAATTGTTTTTGGAGAAAGAAAGTAAAACTGCTAGAATGGCCCAGCCAGTCACCTGACCCGAATATAATAAACATTTTTTGGAAAGAACTAAAGCTCAGAGTCCATAGGAGGAGCCCACAGAGCCTTCAAGATTTGAAGAGTGTTTGTGCGGAAAAATGGGCTAAAATCACACCTGAGCAATGCATGCAACAAGTTTCTCCATTTAGGCTATGTTCACACGTTCAGGATTTCCATCCTTTTTTTTTCCTGACTGAAACTGCAGGTCTCTGCAGAAAACGCAGGTGCGTTTTTTGGTGCGTTTTTGGTGCGTTTTTGGTGCGTTTTTTGGTGCGTTTTTTAGTGCGTTTTTTAGTGCGTTTTTTGATGCAGTTTTGTCTGCAGATTGTCTGTGTTTGACAGAAATAAAGTTTACTGCAGTGGGGAGGAAAAAAAAAAAAAAATGATGTCATTTCCTTGTCCAACCCTTTTCTTCTTCCATCCTCCATTTTGGAACTTAACACACCAAAATGAGTGGACGTGTTTGTAATGACAGCGCTCTGCAGAGTGCTGAGAGTAGGCCAGATGACAGCCCGCGGATCCAGCTCCGCACACCACACCGGATTGCGATCCTGGGGTTGATTCTTCTAATCTTGAATCGTCATAAACGTCAGGTAAGCAGATGTGTTTGTTTTATATATTGGGTTATGGGTACATGGCCACGTTCTGGAAACGCTGTGTGTTTGGCGCTGCGTGGGGCCGCAGCGCCAAACATGCAGCGTCCAGATGTAACAGCATAGTGGAGGGGATTTCATGAAATCACGTGTCCACTGTGTGTCATGCGTCAGCCCTGCGACTCCGGACATGCTGCGCGTCATTTCTGATCACAGCATGTCCGTGTTCCTTGCTGAGAAGCTGCGGCTCCGCAAGGAATAAAACAGGGCCCTATGCGTGGGGTGCGATGATGCCGGATTTGTACAATGAACACATCTGGCATCATTGCGTCCCAGAAGGGGGTGGGCCTTCCTGAATGTGGACACGTACCCTTACATAATCCACATTGTTTTCCAGGCATGTTGGATATATTTTTCTAATTGTTGTGTTTACAAAATATTTTTTTATTTTTTTATTTTAGAGGCTGCGGCGGCAGAGAAGACGTGCGCAGAAACGAATGTGGGTGCACCCGCTTGTAGCAGACCGAACGGAGAAGGGGCACTTTCATGTGCTGTACAATGATTTGAGGAGGTAAGTAGAAATATATTGAATGACTAATTTACATTTTTTTGCTAGCAATACTTGTGAAGTAACCCTTTTTTGTGTTTCTTTTTAATTTTTCAGATATCCTGAAAAATTTATCTCTTTTTGTCGGCTACCAATTACGGCCTTCGACAGACTTCTTACCATCCTGGCACCCCATTTAAAACGGCAAGACACGGTGATGAGGAAGTCCATCTCTGCTGAGGAAAGGCTGCTCATCACCTTGCGGTAAGTAACAATTTTTCAGGGGGGAATGTAGTTAGGTCTCTATTCTACACGTCTCTGTGTCCAGTATGTGTGATTAAACCCACCCAGTCCTCCTGTTGGACAGGGGGCACACATACACACACACACGTGAGATACGGCCGAGTGTTGCATGGTAATCCCCGGCCCTGCCGCCTGCACTCTGGAGCGGAGTGTGCACCCACATACCAATACATGGAGCCGCACGCTCCACAACGGAGTGCATGCAGCAGGTCCGGGGATTACCATGCAACACTCGGTCATATCTCGCATGCGTGTGTGCACAAGTCCCATCAGGCTTTCTATTTAAATTTTTTACACCCTTTGTGTTGTGCTGGGTGTTAATGCCATCATTATTGAATGGTGCTGGACGCATATTATAGCGGCTTTACTTGTGACATGTTGTAATTACCTTTTTGTGTGACATTTCTAATTTTCTTTTTTGTTTCTTTGCAGATTTTTGGCCACAGGAGAGAGCTATACATCACTGCACCTCCAATTTAGAGTTGGTAAATCTACCATCTCTAACATTGTGAGGTGTACATGTACCGTCATCTGGCAGAAGTTGCAACCTATAGTGATGCCTTCCCCAACCGAGGAGACTTGGCTGCAGGTTGCAGCAGGCTTTCAGTCTGTGGCCAATTTCCCAAACTGCATAGGTGCAGTCGATGGTAAACATGTTCGGGTTCAGCAGCCACCACGATCAGGATCACGCTTCTTTAATTATAAGAAGTATTTTTCAGTGGTCCTGATGGCGGTGGCTGATGCCCATTACAAATTTGTTGCCATTGATGTTGGTGCCTATGGTAGTACTGGGGATTCTCGGGTGTTGCGAACGTCACAGATTGGGATGCAAATTCTTCGAGATGGCGGCACGCTCCCAGCCCCAAGACCTTTGCCGGGTTCCACACATCCAGTGCCCTTTGTGATGGTATCGGATGAGGCGTTTCCCTTAACGACAACCCTGCTGCGCCCATACCCACGAAGGGGACTGGATGCCCGACGGAGGATTTTTAATTATCGGCTGAGTCGTGCACGCAGATATGTGGAATGCACCTTTGGGATCATGACTAGTCAGTGGAGGATCTTTCACACTGCCATTCAGTTGGACACAGACACCGTTGATGCTGTGATAAAGGCTTGCTGTGTACTCCACAACTATGCTCGTGAGTACAACACTGACGTAGATGTGGAGTACCAGCAGGCAGTATTTAATCCAGTGGTCAACGGGGGTCTGGGCAGGCCGTCCAACTCGGGTGTGCGTGTGAGAGAATCCTTCACTGACTACTTCATGAGTCCAGAAGGTGCCGTGCACTGGCAATACTCCTGTGCTGGTGTTGAGCAGCCTGACCAGCAGAGAAGGATGCATCTACACTGACCCCCCCAGAAATGTTGCCGACATCGCTGATAACAGTTTTGCCAACATCCCGAAGAATGAGAAACGCCAGCAACCAACACAAAAGTTTGAAAAAAAATTTTTTTGTTTCATGTTACCAAAAAAAGTTTTAAATAATTGGTTGTAATATCAATAAAAAATCTATTTGGGTGTAATTTGTTTTTTTTTTTGTTTTTTTTGGCTAAAAAAATTTTGGTGTTTTATGAAAATAATAGCAGTATGACGTATACAATTGTTAACACATCAACACATAAACCACTAATTGATAGCCCATAAACCCAGGATAGCGGCCTTGACCGCATTGTAATAAAGACGAGAATATTATGTGTGAAATATAATATATTTAAAAGAACACAAATTCTTTGCAATATTTACAAAAGATTTTTCAATTTGAAAAAAACAAAAAAAAGCCCCTTTCAAAGGCAACCGGCAACTGGAGCTAAAAAACAAACAAAAAAAAACTCGGTGCCACTGAAAACTTTTGCCCACGTTCAATTCAGAAAAGTATATTCTGGAGAATAGAGGAAATTTGATCCCTCTGATTGATATGGTGCTCCCCCCATATGCTGCGAACTTCCTCTATCTCCAGAAGTAACTTGGCTGTGGGCCAAATACTGGGGTCTGGAAGCTGGTGTTTCCGGTGTTCGGTGTCGGGGCCTGAAAAGTCCCAACACCCCCATCAGAACTTCATTGTATGGAGATATTGGAGCAGGGTCCTCCAGAGCAGTGAGGGACATCTGGACCATGGACATGAAAAGAGATTGTCTATCCGGTGGCAGGGAGCGTGTTTTTTTTGCCACAGTTATTGCGAAGGAGTCGCAGTGGTCATCAGAACTTGATTTTTTTAATAGATCTAACGTGTCGCAAGCTATTTGGACAGTTTGGTCATCTTGGTTTTTCTTTGTTTTTTTTTTTTTTTTCTCTGCTGCCACCGGATAGACAGATCTCTTCTCCACTCTCACAGCTTCTGCGGAATCAGATGCTTCAGCAGCTGCTGAACTAGATGTTGATGCAGCAGCTGCTGAAGTGGATGCTGATTCAGCAGAAGCTGTGGGAGTGGAGGTAGAGATGGTCCCTCCCACTCCAGAGGAACTGCCTGCTCCATCCTCTTTGTCGCTGTCCTCCAAATCACCCACCGACATGTTTCCTTCCGTCCTGTTGGAGAAAAAAAAAACATCAATTTTTCGCACAACATATTATATTTAAATAATCATGTGGAGTGGATTTTAACTTACTTTCTCAATGTCCTACTGGACACAAGAAACTGCAGCTCTTCGCTAAAGGGAAATTTACTTTTGATTGGCGAAGAGCCACTCTTAGAACATTCGTTCAGGAACTTCGTGAAACGGTCTCTGACTGAGCGCCAACGTTTCCTCACATCGTTATCTACCAAAAAAAGGTTACAAAATACAACAACATTTTTTGTGAGATCTAAACAAATTAGATTTTTAATATACTCAAGGTTTACTAAATAAATTTAAATAAAATTACCAATTTGCTGCTGTGTACTCCCTGGATACTTGTCCCAATCTGGGATAAGGTCTCGTACTATTTTAGTCCAGGCTAGTTCCCGGAAATATTTATCCTTGTAGGATTCATCAGCTGGGTCCCACAAGGCCGGATAATCCCGAACCTACAATAAATACAATAGTGTCATCTCATAATCTATAGCGCGACCAAGTAATGTTAAACAATTGCTGGAATTGTTTGTGTTTGGTGTGAACTTTAGTATTGTGCTAAGTCGCCGGACACAGGGACAACTCTCCCATCCTAAATACCGGATGGGAGTAGTAGTCCGATACGGCGACTTAGCACAATAGAGGCATATCGTCGCATGGGGACGGACACACGTATTTAAGTATTTAAGTGCCACGTATAAGTGCCACGTGCCACGTATTTAAGTGCCACGTATAAGTGCCACGTGCCACGTATAAGTGCCACGTGCCACGTATTTAAGTGCCACGTGCCACGTATTTAAGTGCCACGTATTTAAGTACCACGTATTTAAGTGCCACGTATAAGTGCCACGTGCCACGTATTTAAGTGCCACGTGCCACGTATTTAAGTGCCACGTGCCACGTATTTAAGTGCCACGTATTTAAGTACCACGTATTTAAGTGCCACGTATAAGTGCCACGTGCCACGTATTTAAGTGCCACGTGCCACGTATTTAAGTGCCACGTGCCACGTATTTAAGTGCCACGTGCCACGTATTTAAGTGCCACGTGCCACGTATTTAAGTGCCACGTGCCACGTATTTAAGTGCCACGTGCCACGTATTTAAGTGCCACGTGCCACGTATTTAAGTGCCACGTATTTAAGTGCCACGTGCCACGTATTTAAGTGCCACGTGCCACGTATTTAAGTGCCACGTATTTAAGTGCCACGTGCCACGTATTTAAGTGCCACGTATAAGTGCCACGTGCCACGTATTTAAGTGCCACGTATTTAAGTACCACGTATTTAAGTGCCACGTGCCACGTATTTAAGTGCCACGTATTTAAGTACCACGTATAAGTGCCATGTGCCACGTATCACGTATAAGTGACACGTATCACGTATTTAAGTGCCACGTATCACGTATTTAAGTGCCACGTATCACGTACAAGTGCCACGTGCCACGTATTTAAGTGCCACGTATCCCGTATTTAAGTGCCACGTCTTTCATTTGCACGTATTTTTCCTATTGTAAGGTGGCATTAATCCCGGTTAATAATGGAGAGGCGTTAATAAGACGCCTATCCATTATTAATCCTATTAAAGGGTTAAATGGCGGAAAAAATTGGCGTGGGCTCCCGCGCAATTTTCTCCGCCAGAATGGTAAAGCCAGTGACTGAGGGCAGATATTAATAGCCAGAAGAGGGTCCATGGTTATTGGCCCCCCCTGGCTACAAACATCTGCCCCCAGCCACCCCAGAAAAGGCACATCTGGAAGATGCGCCTATTCTGGCACTTGGCCACTCTCTTCCCACTCCCGTGTAGCGGTGGGATATGGGGTAATGAGGGGTTAATGCCACCTTGCTATTGTAAGGTGGCATTAAGCCCGGTTAATAATGGAGAGGCGTCAATAAGACGCCTATCCATTATTAATCCAATGAAAGGGTTAAAAAAAAAAACACAAACACTAGAAAAAAAATATTTTAATGAAATAAAGACACACACTTTTTGACCATATTTTATTGTACGCTCAATCCGTCCTGAAGACCCACCTGAAAAAGACGCAAAATAAAAAAACAAATTCATACTCCCTGGCCCTGTCCGCAGAAATCCATCGAGGGTCCCACGAAGATCTTCCATGGAGAACAGACACATCCAGAGATATGTCTGCTCTCCACGGCTGCAGCAACACACAGACAGGAGCCATAGTTCCTGTCGGTGTGTCACTGCGCATGCGCGAGCGAGTTTACCGGCGGTCATTGACCCCGGCTCTCTCGCTTAACGGCAGTGCTGCGTGGGAAAGTTCAACGCAGCTGTACTGCCGTTAACCGAGACGCCGGCGCCATTGAGCTCAGGGACAGTACGCGATACACTGCTAGGAGCTTCGCTCCTGGCAGTGTATCGCCGGAGAGCAGCCGATCGTCGTGGGACACTCGGTTATGGATTCTGCGGACAGGGAGTATGGATTTGCTTTATTATTTTGGGATTTTTTCATTGAGGATCGAGGGCTTCGCCTACCAGTGTGCTGTGGGTGAGTATATACTCTGTGTTATGTGTTGTATGTACTGTACTGTGTGTCATGTATGTGTATTGTGTGTTTGTGTTTGGTGTGAACTTTAGTATTGTGCTAAGTCGCCGGACACAGGGACAACTCTCCCATCCTAAATACCGGATGGGAGTAGTAGTCCGATACGGCGACTTAGCACAATAGAGGCATATCGTCGCATGGGGACGGACACACAGACTTACCAAATCAATCAGACGCCCGACATCGATCCCCATGCGACGGTATAACTCCATGATGACAGTCTCTTCGTGACACAGTCGGGACCACACACGCCGCCCACGGACTTCCGGCCCCGCACTTCCGCCCGCTCCCCCGCACTTCCTGCAGCAGCGGTTCTGCACATCAAACCGCAGTAAAACACGCAGATATATTTTTGATCTGCGTGTTTTACTGCGATTTTGACCTCACAATGGAGGTCTATGGGTGCAGAACCGCTGCGGTTCAGGACGAAGAATTGACATGCTCCTTCTTTTTTCCGGGAGCTATTCCGCACGGCTTTTTTTTTTAAATTTCCGGACCATGTGCACAGTGTGTCCTGTTTTCCATAGGGTACAGTGTACTGTACCCTGCATGGAAAACAGCTGCGGAACCGCAGCAGCAAAACCGCCGCGGTTCCGCGGTAAAAAACGCACTGTGTGAACATGGCCTTAGAAGGCGTCTTGAAATTGTCATCACCAACAAAGACTTTTGTACGACGTATTAATTATATATCATAAATTTTCCCTGTGTAATTTCTCATTATTACACATAATTTATGAATATCTACAGTTTGATTTCTTTGCCTGTGTGGATTGGATGGTTTGTTATGAACGTCTAGTGAGAATTTCATGCAAATAGCACCTTTAGAAAATTGGTGATTGGTTCAATACATATTTCACCCGCAGTAAGCGAAGCACAGAAACACTCATCTCCCTCACATTTTAGCTGTCTAAAACATAGAACACATGATACCTTTATGAGCCAGAGTACTCAGATATCAAATTTGAAGACATATGCAAATGAGGCTGGAAATCCATTGAGGTGAACAAAATGTCATGTATTAGTTATGTTTGTTAATATTCATGTATAGTTTAATCCTATTAATATATACATACACAACCGATATAAAAAGTTTACACACCCCTGTTAAAAACTGGCTTTCAGTCATAAAGGCACTGCTGAGCCATTCTTTTGATGGTTTGGAGGTGTGCTTTGGGTCATTGTCATACTGAAAGCAGGCATTTATCTTCATATTTTTTAGCAGAGGCTTGAAGGTTTTTTTTGCAAAACTGACTGATATTTTGAACTTTTCATAATTCCTCTCACCTTGTCTAAAACCTCAGTTCCAGATGCTAATAAACAGCTCCAATGCATTATGCTGCCTTCTCCATGATTCACTGTGGGTATGGTGTTCTTTTGGTGATGCACAGTGTTGGCTTTGTGCCAAACATACCTCTTGGAATTATGGCCAACAAATTCAACCTTGGTCTCATCAGACCATAAAGTGTTTTTCCCACATGCTTTTGGTAGACTTGTAGATTTTAGGAAAACATAGGTGGGTTTGGTCAGTTTTATTTGTAAGAAAAGGCTTTAATTTGCCAATCAACCCACAGGCCAGACATATGAAGAATATGTAAGATTATGGTCACATGCAATATACCAGTACTTGCTAGAAATTCCTGCAGCTTCTTTAAAGTTGTGTTGGCCTCTTGGCAGCCTACAGGATATACTCAGAGTGGTGACTGAACCGGCGCTGCACCCGTGACTGAAATCAAATGCTGCCAGGGAGAATATAGTTAATTTTCTCCCTGCAGCGTTTGGCTACATGCAGGCCAAAGACAGGTTAACTCCTTCATGACCTTGGGATTTTTCTTTTTTCCGTGTTCGTTTTTCACTCCCCTCCTTCCCAGAGCCATAACTTTTTTATTTTTCTGTCAATTTGGCCATGTGAGGGCTTATTTTTTGCGGGACGAGTTGTACTTTTGAACGACATCATTGGTTTTACCATGTTGTGTAGTAGAAAACGGGAAAAAAATTCCAAGTGCGGTGAAATTGCAAAAAAAGTGCAATCCCACACTTGTTTTTTGCTTGGCTTTTTTGCTAGGTTCACTAAATGCTAAAACTGACCTGCCATTATGATTCTCCAGGTCACAACGAGTTCATAGACACCTAAGATGACTAGGTTATTTTTTACCTAAGTGGTGAAAAAAAATTCCAAACTTTGCTAAAAAAAAAAAAAAAAAAAAAAAAAAGCGCCATTTTCCGATACTCGTAGCGTCTCCATTTTTCATGACCTGGGGTCGGTTGAGGGCTTATTTTTTGCGTGCTGAGCTGGCATTTTTAATGATAGCATTTTGGTGCAGATACATTCTTTTGATCGCCCGTTATTGCATTTTAATGCAATGTCACGGCGACCAAAAAAATGTAATTCTGGCATTTCAAATTTTTTTCCCGCTACGCCGTTTAGCGATCAGGTTAATGCTTTTTTTTTATTGATAGATCAGGTGATTCTGAACGCGGCGATACCAAATATGTGTAGATTTTTTTTTTTTTTTATTGATTTATTTTGAATGGGGCAAAAGGGGGGTGATTTAAACTTTTATATATTTTTTTTTTTTCACATTTTTTTTAACTTTTTTTTTTTTACTTTTGCCATGCTTCTATAGCCTCCATAGGAGGCTACAAGCAGGCACAACCCGATCGCCTCTGCTACATAGCAGCGATCTCATGTTCGCTGCTATGCAGATTTGCAGGTGTGCTGTGAGCGCCGACCACAGGGTGGCGCTCACAGCTACCGGCGACCAGTAACCATAGAGGTCTCAAGGACCTCTATGGTTACTGTCCTGACACATCATGGATGTCATGGATGACGTCATTTCCGGCTGCCCGGCCGGATGCGGTAGTTAAATGCCGCTGTCTGCGTTTGACAGCGGCATTTAACTAGTTAATAGTGGCGGGTGAATCGCGATTTCACCCGCCGCTATTGCGGGCACATGTCAGCTGTTCAAAACAGCTGACATGTCCTGGCTTTGATGCGGGCTCACCGCGGAGCCCTGCATCAAAGCAGGGGAGCTGACCTCGGACGTACTATCCTGTCCGAGGTCAGTAAGTGGTTAATAACACTATTCATATAAAAAAAATTGGATATAAGGCCTATATTTTTATCCTTATCAATCAATAAAGATTTTGGAGGTACCAAAGACATATTATATTTAGGCTATTACCGCCAATCAAAACAATAAACCTGAATAGGATCTATTCAGGGCAATTTAAGGATGATTGGCTACCTATATCTCTGAATTACAACTTTCTATTTATATGGTAGCTTTCTGTGTACTAAGATAAATATATATAGACTAGATGGTGGCCCGATTCTAACGTATCGGGTATTCTAGAATATGCATGTCCACGTAGTATATTGCACAGCCCACGTAGTATATTGCCCAGCCATGTAGTATATTGCCCAGCCACGTAGTATATTGCCCAGTAACGTAGTATATTGCCCAGTGACGTAGTATACAGCACAGAGCCACGTAGTATATTGCCCAGCCACGTAGTATATTGGCCAGTCACATAGTATATTGCCCAGCTACGTAGTATATTGCCCAACCACGTAGTATATCGCCCAGTGACGTAGTGTACAGCACAGAGCCACATAGTATATTGCCCAGCCACGTAGCATATTGGCCAGTCACGTAGTATATTGCCCAGCTACGTAGTATATTGCCCAGCTACGTAGTATATTGCCCAGCCATGTATGTCACAGGTTAAAAAATAAAAAATAAACATGTACTCACCTTCCAAGTGGCCCTTGTAGTTCTGTCGCCTCCTTCTTGCACAGGCGCGCAGGACCTGTGATGACGTCGCGGTCACATGACCGTGTCGCGGTCACATGACCGTGACGTCACAGCAGGTCCTTCTCGCGCAGGACTTGTGATGACGTCGCGGTCACATGACCGTGACGTCATGGCAGGTCCTTCTCGCAGACCATCCTTGCCAACGGAACCTGCCGCTTGCATCGACCGGTCACCGGAGCGTCGCGAGGAGCGGGAAAGGCGGCGGAAGGTGAGTATATAATGATTTTTTTTTTTTTTATTATTATTTTTAACATTAGATGTTTTTATAATTGACGCTGCATAGGCAGCATCAATAGTAAAAACTTGGTCACACAGGGGTAATAGCGGCGGTAACGGAGTGAGTTACCCGCGGCATAACGCGGTCCGTTACCGCTGGCATTAACCCTGTGTGAGCGGTGACTGCGGGGAGTATGGAGCAGGCGCCTGGCACTAACTGCAGGGGAGTAGGGAGGGACTAATCGGACTGTGGCCGTCGCTGATTGGTCGCGGCAGCCATGACAGGCAGCTGGCGAGAC
The DNA here is from genome assembly GCF_051348905.1 of Ranitomeya variabilis. NCBI lineage: Eukaryota > Metazoa > Chordata > Amphibia > Anura > Dendrobatidae > Ranitomeya > Ranitomeya variabilis. Next base: position 472,705,696 of record NC_135235.1, on the reverse strand, counting down.
TAATCAGCGACTTGGATTCCATATGTCTACCTATTTCCAAAATCATGGAATATTGTTGTGCCGGAAATACTATTTTATCCACACTGCCCTTTTAAAAGGGTTTTATGGGTGGTAATATTTGTGTATAATATTGTGTTAAATAAAGATTAAAACTAATTAGATATACTAGTAACTCTATTAACCCGCATATTAAACCTATATCTGCAGGTTAGTAGCATTTTTGCAGGTGCAGGTTCCCTTTAATATGAATTTAAATGTGATTGGCTAATTCTGATCATAACCACATGCTAATTATCAGAGGGCGGTCACACTTATGTGTAGCGCCCCCACTGCCGCAGGGCCGAGGGGTACCCGGTACCGGGCCTCTGAGTCTCTGCTCTGGGGTTGTCACGGTGGCTAGACCCGGTCCGTGACCCTGCTGAGGGGTGCCCAATGAAAGGTGTGGGTGGTGATGCTGTAGTGGTGCGGGCCGCAGTAAATAACGAGGACACCAGGTTGCAGTCTCTTTACTGAAGGCTCCAGGATCCTCAGTCCGGAATACGGTTAACCAGGCTGCGCAAGTCCGGCTGGTCCGATGGCACCTCCAGAGTTCCCTTTGCAGGTGGAAATCTGTGCCTACCTTCTAGCGGTTGTGTGTTGTGGTCCTCCCCTGCTGTGCTTACGGGATAGTCCCAACTGTTGTGTCTGTTTCTGAAGTTCCCTCACAACTCGATTCTGATGTTCTTCTTCGTCCCCCAGATGATATGGCTAGGACGCACCCGTATGACGGGTAGGCTCGGAGTTCTTCCGGGACCCTAGTGTCGCCCCTCTCCTGTTGTTGCCCCCTATGTCTTTTTAGGTGATTTGGGTGAGACAGCCCGCCTATAACTGACTGTCCTGCCATAGGTTTGAAGTTAGGCCTGGAGCTCTATACTTCCTCGGCGTTCCGGCCACCGGCTACGCGCCTCAGTAGGATGTTGCCTTGTCTTACAGCACGACTCCTACTGGTGTTTCTCCTTGTTGCGTTGATCTCGTTTCTCACTCAGCACAATAAACCTCGCTTCTTGTCCTTTCTTAGGGCACCGCCGCTATCTCGTGCAGGCGCGGTCCCATAACGTTCTCTCTGTTCGCTAGGCCTCTGTCAGGATCCCACCCCTGACAGGGACCCCCCTGAATCTTCCCCTGCAACACCCTCTGCCACAGGATGTTGCCTGGCTCCAACCCAGTCAGCTTCTGTCTAACTTCCTATCTAACCCCCAGTTTTACCAGACTGTGAGGAGTGGCCTAATACATAGCACCCTTAGCTCCCCCTGGAGGCCAGACTGTGAAGTGTATTGGTGTCTGTGATACCTGGTCAGCTGAACTCCTTCAGTGCCATCGGACGTACCATAGCCCCCCCTTAGCAGCGGGGCATCAGTACTGCAACGACCAGGACTCTGGGGCGCTGCACTCCCCCCCGGTTAAATCCAGTACTCCTGGACTGGGAAGAAAACAACAATACATGTCAGCAAAAAGACATACAATTTTGAAATGCCATAACAATAAGCAAATTTGAACAGAGCTTCCCTTTATGGGAGGTGAGGACACTTGAACGTTATAAACATGGTTAAATACTTTAAATAACATACTATAAATAACTTTTCTTACCCAACCGGGTATTCTACTAGGTGCAAAATTTTGAACAATAATTTAACGTTGCCTTTAAGGACGTACACGCTGAATCCACTAAAGACCTTCTTATAAAACACTATAAGGCTAATCAACTTTTCCTTCATTTTCCATCCTTACATCTGCAGGACCGCCTGTCTATCTGCCCCAGGCCTACTGCCTCTCGTTCTGTTGCAGGACCGCCCCTTTCCGCCCGGGCCTACTGCCTTTCTGCTACTATACACAGTATAGAATGTATCATCCATCTCTCAGTTCAAGATCACTGAGCCATCTCTGTATGGCTCCTAGGAGGACTCACCGACTAACCCCATACGGGCTCACTTCCTGTCCTCATTCTTCTAGCAACATCAGTAAACATTTTTTTTTCACAATTAACTAGCTCACTACATATAACTTTTATATGTAAGCATTATTAGTACTTCCTTTTAAAGCATCATCATTCTCTAAGTGCTATCGATGAAGGTCCCCTTTAAGAAGGGACCAAGTCTCTATGAGGTAGTGCAACTTCTCAAGCTGCAAGTCCGTGTGCAGCAAGGACTCCGGTACTGCTTCCAGGAACAGTTTCTTCGCAAAGAGTCCTTTCTTTTATAAAACCAGTAGAGGGCACCTTTAAGAAGGTGCAAACTATTTACAATAAGTTTGTAATCATGCAGTGTTCATGATCCAGCAGTTCTTTTCCAAATAGGGGGTTAAAAGGAGCAGAAAGGGAAAACAAAAACAAAAATAAAAGCAATAGGGATCCCGGGTAAACAAAGGGATCCCTTTAAGAATAACCCTAGTCGGGTTTAAAGCAGCAAAGAGCAGGGAAACAACCAGTTAACTATTTACATATCCATGGCATCGAGGTTTACTCTCGCTCTGGCGGCCGTAGCTCCGCATAGACCTCGCTCGGCAAGGTGATCGGCGAGATCGGGGCCTTTAAGAAGTGCTCCATACCCGTGGCCTGATCCCAGGGTATAAGGCGCTGGAGTTTATAGGTCCCAGGGAGAGGGGGTGCCGCGACGGGGCCTATCAGCAGGTCCTCTGCTGGCGAGGCAGGGTCGTTCTTCATACCTGCTTCAGATGCGGTCCCTCCAGTGCCGATCTGCTCCGTCTCCGCTGGGGTCTGGAACGCTAGTTGCAGGGCCTTGCGCTGCGGCGTTGTCATCTCCGTTTGCAGCACCTCGCTTTCCGGCAGGGCCTTGCTTTCTGGCTTCGGAACGCTGGAACTTCTTTCCTGCTCCGGACCAGATGAGGCTGCCAACAGACGTCTGATGAGGCTCCCGATGAAGGTCTTCTTCCACCCGGCCTGAGTGCTCAGCTGCGTCCGCCGGAGTTGGTCGCTGAGCTCATCCACTCCGGCCTGCAGGAAATCAATATCAGCGGTGGAGGCCTGGTTGCGGTGCCCCTCCGGGTAGCTGGGGGAGTCCTCTGCTCCTACCCCACGCTCCGGCTCCGGGTGGCTCGCCATGGCGTCCTCCATGTCGCTCACTTCTTCTTCCTGGTCCTTTTCCCGCTCTCTCCTTCGTGGGTGGTTTCGCTTTCTTTTTCTCCGCCCTCCATTGAGAATCAGGAGGCGGATCTCGGCTGCTGACGGACACGTCCTCAAGGGGCAGAAATACTTAGACTGGGCGGCCATTGTCTTTCGCGCTCTTCAGGTTGTTTACGCCCACTTCCACGCCCTTCTTCTTCTCCTGCGCTTCTCGGAGTGCTATAATGGCGGCGGTTTTGGTGGGAATTTTTGGCGGCAGCGGCAATGCACAGTCTTTGCACTAAGTCACAGTCCAAGCACAATAAATCACAGTCCCAAGGAACACATGACCTGATTCTTCAGGCTTAAGTAGATCCTGTTTGTGACGCCAAATTGTAGCGCCCCCACTGCCGCAGGGCCGAGGGGTACCCGGTACCGGGCCTCTGAGTCTCTGCTCTGGGGTTGTCACGGTGGCTAGACCCGGTCCGTGACCCTGCTGAGGGGCGCCCAATGAAAGGTGTGGGTGGTGATGCTGTAGTGGTGCGGGCTGCAGTAAATAACGAGGACACCAGGTTGCAGTCTCTTTACCTCTTTACTGAAGGCTCCAGGATCCTCAGTCCGGAATACGGTTAACCAGGCTGCGCAAGTCCGGCCGGTCCGATGGCACCTCCAGAGTTCCCTTTGCAGGTGGAAATCTGTGCCTACCTTCTAGCGCTTGTGTGTTGTGGTCCTCCCCTGCTGTGCTTACGGGATAGTCCCCACAACTGTTGTGTCTGTTTCTGAAGTTCCCTCACAACTCGATTCTGATGTTCTTCTTCGTCCCCCAGATGATATGGCTAGGACGCACCCGTATGACGGGTAGGCTCGGAGTTCTTCCGGGACCCTAGTGTCGCCCCTCTCCTGTTGTTGCCCCCTATGTCTTCTTAGGTGATTTGGGTGAAACAGCCCGCCTATAACTGACTGTCCTGCCGTAGGTTTGAAGTTAGGCCTGGAGCTCTATACTTCCTCGGCGTTCCGGCCACCGGCTACGCGCCTCAGTAGGATGTTGCCTCGTCTTATAGCACGACTCCTACTGGTGTTTCTCCTTGTTGCGTTGATCTCGTTTCTCACTCAGCACAATAAACCTCGCTTCTTGTCCTTTCTTAGGGCACCGCCGCTATCTCGTGCAGGCGCGGTCCCGTAACGTTCTCTCTGTTCGCTAGGCCTCTGTCAGGATCCCACCCCTGACAGGGATCCCTCTGAATCTTCCCCCGCAACACCCTCTGCCACAGGATGTTGCCTGGCTCCAAACCAGTCAGCTTCTGTCTAACTTCCTATCTAACCCCCAGTTTTACCAGACTGTGAGGAGTGGCCTAATACATAGCACCCTTTGCTCCCCCTGGAGGCCAGACTGTGAAGTGTATTGGTGTCTTTGATACCTGGTCAGCTGAACTCCTTCAGTGCCATCGGACGTACCATAGCCCCCCCTTAGCGGCGGGGCATCAGTACTGCAACGACCAGGACTCTGGGGCGCTGCATATGCAACCATAGATTCTTCTTTATATGATTTTTTTGCCTTACAAAAACCTAGCATTTAAACAAGTGTGAGTGTAGACTCTTTAAATCCACTGTAGATAAATAGATAGATAGATAGATATTATTTATTATTATAGCGCCATTTATTCCATGGCGCTTTACATGTGATAGGTAGATGATAGATAGATAGATAGATAGATAGATAGATAGATAGATAGATAGAGATAATATATATACCGTACATAAATGTACATATATCTATATTTCTATTTCTTAACTACTTGCAGCAGGGTTCCACTGCAGAAAAGTATGGAGCAGTTACAGTAAAAGTGAGCTACCGGCAATCAGAGCAGAAACTGCACGTTGAGATCCTTAATGCAGTGAATCTCCTCCCTCTGGACTCTAATGGTAAGTCCAGCACACAAATACACTCATCTGCCTCACATTTTAGCTGTCTAAAATATAAAACACATGATATCGTTATGTCCCACAGCACTCAAATATCACATTTGAAGGTATATGCAAATGAGTCTGGAAATACATTGGGGCGTGAAGTGACCAAAATGTCATGTATTAGTAATGTTTGTTAATACCCATGTATAGTTTAATCTTAACAACCAATGATCAGTTATGTGTTAAGAAATAATCAATTTAGCATTATTTTCATTATTCCTGTGCTCAGGCAGCAGTGATCCATTTATTCAGTTGACATTGGAGCCTAAACACATTTTTCCGGCAGTGGAGCCACGATCTACAGAAGTCAAGAAGAATGAATTAAATCCTCTTTATGATGAGACCTTTGACTTGTAAGTGTGCACAATCTTTACTTGTAAATGTCTATGTGTGTCATGTAGGTGGACACAAACCCATTACCCATGGTCCAAAAAATCACGGAGACATGTTGGTTTTTATTCTGAATCACTAATTAAATGTATCCATACAAGCCTATTGGTCCATGAAAATCATGGACAACACAAGGATGTCATCAATGTGCAATCAATGTGCTGTCCGTGATTGACATTGATTGAAAATCACTGATGAAACCTTGATGATAAAACCTGACCCAAAGACCAAACACTGATGAAACTCCGATCTAAAACACTGATGAACAACTCTCCATGTTTTTATGTATGAGAAAAATCACATATGTCTGAATGAGGCCTAATAGAGTTGAGCAAAGAATTTGCAGGACACTGCTCCACTGCTATTAGAGCACCGCCTTGCCAATTTTTTGTTTGGACTTTACTAAGTAATGTATATGGCAATAATTTAACAGATCCTCTCATGGGCACCATACTGTATGATGCTAATAATCAAGCATTATTTGGTATAGTCACTTGTACTTGGTGTGACCGTATACCATATGGTGGGCGCCTACAACAGGTACTACAGGAGACACAGCATGTTCACAAGTTATGGATATGGTGCAAATTTTTCATCCAGATTTGTGGGTGGAAAAACTTCAGTGCACTACTCTGTTAAGTGACTTCTGTTTGAACAAATCCTATCCACATCCTGCTGACAAATATCACAAAAATTGACATGTGGTACAGTTTTCAATTCTTTGAATTTTCACTGCAATGCATAACATACATTTTGCAGCAAATACACAGTCAAATTCTCATGGAAAATGTAAAAAAAAATTACATTTTCAATCCAATTTTTAGAATATGTGAACAGAGCCATCAGCTACCCTGACATTAGAAACTTCTGATTGTAATGTTCTCTTTTCTCTTCCCCCAGCCTGGTGACCCCAGAGCAGTGCGAAGTTCCAGGAGCTTGTCTCTTGCTGACGGTCTTTGACTATGATGCTATTCTTTCTAATGAATTAGAGGGAGAGGCGTTTTTACCGCTTCTAGACGTTCCTGGATTAAAGGAGGAGATAAATGATCCTGTAGCTAATATCCCTCAAATGCGAGTAGCCTTAACTCATCCAAAAATTAATGGTCAGTGGATGCTTTACATTGTTTACACCTATATTTTTTGGACTATAACATCTGAAACACCTCCTATGTGATGCTTATTATCACTGTTTTCTGTGCACAATATCTCAGGGCTCATGCAGACCAGCTGATAATCGGTCCAAGTTCTGTCTGTGGGTGTCACGGACCGCACACAGAGCACACGCACCCATTATAGCCAGTGAGCCAGTACACATGGCCGATTTCCCACTTGGACCAGTAATTTGCATGCACTGCTTTGCATTGTTTTGTGGACCAGAATAATGCAATGTAAAAGCAGCTCCTGCACCCGTCCATACAAACAGACGGAGAGGTCACATCCACAAACTATGGATGCTACTGGCCCTTTTTCTATTACAGTTGTCTGAACACGGCCTTATACTCTCATATACAGCTCGGCAGACCATATGGCATGCATTTGTAGATTAATGGGATTCTACGGACCCAAAAAGTCTATATCACCATTGACTATGCACAGAACACATGGATCAGTCAGCATGTTGGCCAATATCAATCCTTCATCCAATTAATAAAAGCAGAGATGTATCTAGGTTTTCCAGCATCCGGGGCAATAATTCCGTTTGGTGCCCCCCACCCCAAAGCACATATGCAATTTGCACACTTAGTCACATGCTAACGAGCTGCTCTCCGTAATTCTCTCAATGTTCAGTGAAAAACGGAGAGACACAGGAAGAAAAGCTCGTTGTCACGTGACTGTAAGTATGAAAATCGCATATGAGTGAAATGGCCATGTGATGACTGCTGGAGCCTGCAAGCAGAGTTGAATCCTGACAGTGAGAATATTACACACTGTTAGGATTGGCTACAGGGCTTCTTCTATAATTAAAGAGTGCGCCTAGGTTTGACATGAAAGTCTGCAGTCACTCTAGGTGATCGCAGGCTTCTGAATTCTCACATAACATGCACTGCATACCGTTAGGATTCTCCCTTGCCGGTGGCAAGAGTGTACATTCATGTAAGCACAAGTATGCAATTTGTTTACTTCTGGCCACATTCTGACTAGACTGGTCCAGCCTCGATCAATTTTTGTCTAGTCGGCACGTAACCACATGTAGCTTGGAGTTTTTGGACCATAACCTGCATGCAGCTTTATCCATAAGCTGACCACTATCCCCCACTAAGCACGGGTTGTCTACATGCAGGTCGCATCATCAGTGTCGGTACTAGTAAGTAAATTCAACCACATTTTATGATATATATGCATGATATTTCTATGTACGCTGGTAACAAATAACATTAATTTATTTATTTCAGCATATAAACCACGTTATCTGATAATTGACAACCAGCGTCCATATTCCATTGACCTTATCAGCACAGCATCCTGTCTACAATAAGTAGAAATTAGTTCAACAACACTGTATGATAATTGAGTAGTGCCAGATTGCTGCCTTTCCTTATATATTGCATTCACTGTGCACTTTTTTCGTCTCCAAAAAACCCCAGCTTAGCGCAGGTGATCACTGTATAGCTAAAAGTGGAAATGTGTTTGTCAAATTATTTGGGGGTATGTTATACCACAAAAAGAAGTTAAACAGAGAAATTATCCAGCTGGAAGTGGAGGCAGTTCAGACTTTGTGAGACTTTATTAGACAACTAAAGCGATAAATAGTTCTTCAAAAAGAAAAATGTTTACATAGCAAACTGTTGTGAATTCTGTTTTTGGGCTCCCTCTGGTGGTTACTGGTGGTACTGGTTGACTGGTGTCTTGTTTTTTCCAGTGCACCTGTTTCCATTAGGAAATTGGGAGTCTCCTATTTAGTCTGGCTTCCCAGTCATTGCAGTGCCGGCAATCAATGTTATCAGAGCACCTTGTTGCTTGCTTCCTGCTCCAAGTCTGCAAGTCAGCTAAGTTGAATCTTTGGCTTTTGTGTTTGTTTTGTCCAGCATGCATTTTCATATCTCGTGCGGCTGGAAGCTCTAGTGATCTGGAATTGCTACTCCGGTGTCATGAGTTGACAACGGAGTTAAGGTAATTCCAGGATGGCTGTTCAGGGTTTTGAGGTGACCGCGAAGTCCTCTTTGGTATATTCCGCTATCTAGTCAGAGGGCCTCGCTTTGCTGAATCTATATTCATACTGCGTTTGTGTTTTCCTCTTACCTAACCGTTATTATATGTGGGGGGCTACTATAACCTTTGGGGTTTCCCTGGAGGCAAGTCAGGTCTGTGTATTCCTCTATTAGGGGTAGTTAGTTCTCCGGCTGGCGCGAGGTGTCTAGAGACAACGTAGGCACACCCCCTGGCTATTTTTAGTTGCGTGTTAGGTTCAGTATCGCGGTTACCTAAGATACCATCCTTCCTAGAGCTTGTCCGTTTTTTGCCTAAGTCCCTGCCATTGGGAATCATGACAGCAAACACCTGGCACACCAGTGAGGAGGATCAACGCGTTTCAACTAAGAAGTCTTACTCATGATCTCATCAGATCATGAGTAAGACTTCTTAGTTGAAACGCGTTGATCCTCCTCACTGGTGTGCCAGGTGTTTGCTATGTAAACATTTTTCTTTTTGAAGAACTATTTATCGCTTTAGTTGTCTAATAAAGTCTCACAAAGTCTGAACTGCCTCCACTTCCAGCTGGATCATTTCTCTGTTTGTCTTCATTTGCTGTGGGCGCTCACCCCGAACCGTGCTGGGCGTTGGCAGGTCTGGGGATTTCGTCTAAGACCGGTAAGCTGACTACATTCCTTTTTTCTTTTACAAAAAGAAGTTATCTTAACCCCTTAAGCCCGTATGACGTACTATACCGTTGAGGTGGGGTGGGCCTTAATTCCCGGTGACGGGATAGTACGTCATACGCGATCGGCCGCGCTCACGGGGGGAGCGCGGCCGATCGCGGCCGGGTGTCGGCTGCATATCGCAGCTGACATCCGGCACTATGTGCCAGGAGCGGTCACGGACCGCCCCCGGCACATTAACCCCCGGCACACCGCGATCAAACATGATCGCGGTGTACCGGCGGTACAGGGAAGCATCGCGCAGGGAGGGGGCTCCCTGCGTGCTTCCCTGAGACGATCGGTACAAGGTGATGTACTCACCTCGTACCGAACGTCTTCTCCCTGCAGGCCCCGGATCCAAAATGGCCGAGGGGCTGTATCCGGGTCCTGCAGGGAGCACTTCCGGGTCGGAGCAGGCTGCAGATGAAAGCTGCAGCCTGCTCCGATGAAAGTATGATCGCAGATCTGATAGAGTGCTGTGCACACTATCAGATCTGCGATCTGTGATGTCCCCCCCTGGGACAAAGTAAAAAAGTAAAAAAAAAAATTTCCACGTGTAAAAAATAAATAAAAATAAATTCCTAAATAAATAATAATAAAAAAAAAAATATTATTCCCATAAATACATTTCTTTATCTAAAAAAAACAAACAAAAACAATAAAAGTACACATATTTAGTATCGCCGCGTCCGTAACGACCCAACCTATAAAACTGGCCCACTAGTTAACCCCTTCAGTAAACACCGTAAGAAAAAAAAAAAAAAAACGAGGCAAAAAACAACGCTTTATTACCATACCGCCGAACAAAAAGTGGAATAACACGCGATCAAAAAGACGGATATAAATAACCATGTTACCGCTGAAAACGTCATCTTGTCCCGCAAAAAACGAGCCACCATACAGCATCATCAGCAAAAAAATAAAAAAGTTATAGTCCTCAGAATAAAGCGATGCCAAAATAATTATTTTTTCTATAAAATAGTTTTTATCGTATAAAAGCGTCAAAACATAAAAAAATGATATAAATGAGGTATCGCTGTAATCGTACTGACCCGACGAATAAAACTGCTTTATCAATTTTACCAAGCGCAGAACGGTATAAACGCCTCTCCCAAAAGAAATTCATGAATAGCTGGTTTTTGGTTATTCTGCCTCACAAAAATCGGAATAAAAAGTGATAAAAAATGGTCACGTGTCCGAAAATGTTACCAATAAAAACGTCAACTCGTCCCGCAAAAAACAAGACCTCACATGACTCTGTGGACCAAAATGTGGAAAAATTATAGGTCTCAAAATGTGGAGACGCAAAAACTTTTTTGCTATAAAAAGCGTCTTTTAGTCTGGTTTCACACTTGCGTTTTTATCTGCATGCGTTTTTTTTAAAAAACGCATGTGTGAAAAAATGCATGTAAACACGGTAAAACGCATGCGTTTTTATAGAAAAACACAAGAAAACAAGAAAAAAACAAAAAACCCTAACCCTACCCCTAACCCTACCCCTAACCTGAAATACGTGGCACTGAAATACGTGGCACTGAAATATACGTTTATATACGTATATACGTATATAAGTGCCACGATATTTCAGTGGCCACGTATATAAGTGCCACGTATTTAAGTGCCACGTATTTAAGTGCCACGTATTTAAGTGCCACGTATTTACGTGCCACGTATTTACGTGCCACGTATTTTTCAGTGCCTGAAATACGTGGCACTGAAATATCGTGGCACTGAAATATCGTGGCACTGAAATATCGTGGCACTGAAATACGTGGCACTGAAATACGTGGCACTGAAATACGTGGCACTGAAATATCGTGGCACTGAAATACGTGGCACTGAAATACGTGGCACTTAAATACGTGGCACTTAAATACGTGGCTCTTAAATACGTGGCACTTATATACGTGGCACTTATACACGTGGCACTTATGACTGTCAGAAAATGTTCAGTAAACGGTTAGGGGTGAGGTTAGGGGTAGGGTTTCAGGTAGAATTGGGGAGTTTCCACTGTTCAGGCACATCAGGGGCTCTCCAAACGCGACATGGCGTCCAATCTCAATTCCAGCCAATTCTGCGTTGAAAAAGTAAAACAGTGCTCCTTCCCTTCCGAGCTCTCCCGTGCGTCCAAAAAGGGGTTTACCCCAACATATGTGTTATCAGCGTACTAGGGACAAATTGAACAACAACTTCTGGGGTCCAAGTTCTCTTGTTATCCTTGGGAAAATAAAAATTTGGGGGGCTAAAAATCATTTTTGTGGGAAAAAAAATATGTTTTATTTTCACGGCTCTGCGTTGTAAACTGTAGTGAAACACTTGGGGGTTCAAAGTTCTCACAACACATCTAGATAAGTTCCTTGGGAGGTCTAGTTTCCAATATGGGGTCACTTGTGGGGGGTTTGTACTATTTGGGTACATCAGGGGCTCTGCAAATGCAACGTGACGCCTGCAGACCAATCCATTTAAGTCTGCATTCCAAATGGCGCTCCTTCCCTTCCGAGCTCTGTCATGCGCCCAAACAGTGGTTCCCCCCCACATAGGGGGTATCAGCGTACTCAGGACAAATTGGACAACAACTTTTAGGGTCCAATTTATCCTGATACCCTTGTGAAAATACAAAACTGGGGGCTAAAAAATCATTTTTGTGAAAAAAAAAAAAAATTTTATTTTCACGGCTCTGCGTTATAAACTGTAGTGAAACACTTGGGGGTTCAAAGTTCTCACAACACATCTAGATAAGTTCCTTGGGGGGTCTAGTTTCCAATATGGGGTCACTTGTGGGGGGTTTGTACTGTTTGGGTACATCAGGGGCTCTGCAAATGCAATGTGACGCCTGCAGACCAATCCATTTAAGTCTGCATTCTAAATGGCGCTCCTTCCCTTCCGAGCTCTGTCATGCGCCCAAACAGTGGTCCCCCCCACAAATGGGGTATCAGCGTACTCCAGACAAATTGGACAACAACTTTTGGGGTCCAATTTATCCTGATACCCTTGTGAAAATACAAAACTGGGGGCTAAAAAATCATTTTTGTGAAAAAAAAAATAATTTTTATTTTCACGGCTCTGCGTTATAAACTGTAGTGAAACACTTGGGGGTTCAAAGCTCTCAAAACACATCTAGATAAGTTCCTTAAGGGGTCTACTTTCCAAAATGGTGTCACTTGTGGGGGGGTTTAATGTTTAGGCACATCAGGGGCTCTCCAAACGCAACATGGCATCCCATCTTAATTCCAGTCAATTTTGCATTGAAAAGTAAAATAGCGCTCCTTCCCTTCCGAGCTCTGCTATGCGCCCAAACAATGGTTTACACCCACATATGGGGTATCGTCGTACTCAGGACAAATTGCACAACAACTTTTGTGGTCTAATTTCTTCTCTTACCCTTGGGGAAATAAAAAAATGGGGGTGAAAAGATCATTTTTGTGAAAAAATATGATTTTTTATTTTTACGGCTCTGCATTATAAACTTCTGTGAAGCACTTGTTGGGTCAAAGTGCTCAACACACATCTAGATAAGTTCCTTAAGGGGTCTACTTTCCAAAATGGTGTCACTCGTGGGGGATTTCAATGTTTAGGCACATTAGGGGCTCTCCAAACGCAACATGGCGTCCCATCTCAATTCCAGTCAATTTTGCATTGAAAAGTCAAATGGCGCTCCTTCCCTTCTGAGCTCTGCCCTGCGCCCAAACAATGGTTTACACCCACATATGGGGTATCAGTGTACTCAGGACAAATTGCACAACAATTTTTGGGGTCCAATTTCTTCTCTTACCCTTGGGAAAATAAAAAATTGGGGGTGAAAAGATAATTTTTGTGAAAAAATACGATTTTTTATTTTTACGGCTCTGCATTATAAACTTCTGTAAAGCACTTGTTGGGTCAAAGTGCTCACCACACATCTAGATAAGTTCCTTAGGGGGTCTACTTTCCAAAATGGTGTCACTTGTTAGGGGTTTCAATGTTTAGGCACATCAGGGGCTCTCCAAATGCAACATGGCGTCCCATCTCAATTCCAGTCAATTTTGCATTGAAAAGTCAAATGGCGCTCCTTTGCTTCCAAGCTCTGCCATGCGCCCAAACTGTGGTTTACCCCAACATATGGGGTATCAGCGTACTCAGGACAAATTGTACAACAACTTTTGGGGTCTATTTTCTCCTGTTACCCTTGGTAAAATAAAACAAATTGGAGCTGAAATAAATTTTGTGTGAAAAAAAGTTAAATGTTCATTTTTATTTAAACATTCCAAAAATTCCTGTGAAACACCTGAAGGGTTAATAAACTTCTTGAAAGTGGTTTTGGGTACCTTGAGGGGTGCAGTTTTTAGAATGGTGTCACACTTGGGTATTTTCTATCATATAGACCCGTCAAAATGACTTCAAATGAGATGTGGTCCCTAAAAAAAAATGGTGTTGTAAAAATGAGAAATTGCTGGTCAACTTTTAACCCTTATAACTCCGTCACAAAAAAAAATTTTGGTTCCAAAATTGTGCTGATGTAAAGTAGACATGTGGGAAATGTTATTTATTAAGTATTTTGTGTGACATATGTCTGTGATTTAAGGGCATAAAAATTCAAAGTTGGAAAATTGCGAAATTTTCAAAATTTTCGCCAAATATTCGTTTTTTTCACAAATAAACGCAAGTTATATCGAAGAAATTTTACCACTAACATGAAGTACAATATGTCAAGAAAAAACAATGTCAGAATCGCCAAGATCCGTTGAAGCGTTCCAGAGTTATAACCTCATAAAGGGACAGTGGTCAGAATTGTAAAAATTGGCCCGGTCATTAACGTGCAAACCACCCTCGGGGCTTAAGGGGTTAAATGAAAAAGGGAAGGAATATAATTGAAACAACCTAATATGCCCTTATTTGTAACCTCATTAGCATTAATATTTCTTTTCAGGCGACTGGGAGCCTTTGGAATGTGATAGAGGGATTCCTAGGAAGGAATTTATTCAATATAGGGTCGTTCAGTAAAATATGTGGAACCCCTTTTTTGCGCTCTGCTGTCGCTTGAACCCATCAGCTTTATTCCATATGACTGGGGGAGCATTTGTCCTCTGGACTCTCCATGAATTGATCAGATGTGCCCATTTTCTCTCACTCCTAGTGAAGTGATCCTCTCTGTGGCTCCTAATCCTTTTCTGCTTGTCTTTACATTTACACCTTTCTGAGTGTTTTCTCTAATGCTTCTAAATGGATATTATCGGTTTTACTCAATAGTGATATATACATATTAACCTTTTTCTTCATATCTCCATGTGTTATATATACCGTATATACTCGAGTATAAGCCGACCCGAGTATAAGCCGACCCCCCTAATTTTGCCACAAAAAACTGGGAAAACTTAATGACTCGAGTATAAGCCTAGGGTGGAAAATGCAGCAGCTACCGGTAAATTTCAAAAGTAAAAATAGATACCAATAAAAGTAAAATTAATTGAGACATCAGTAGGTTAAGTGTTTTTGAATATCCATATTGAATCAGGAGCCCCATATAATGCTCCATAAAGTTTGATGGGCCCCATTAGATGCTCCATACAAAATATGCCCCATATAATCCTGCATAAAGGGTAATAAGGGCCCCATAAGATGCCCATAGAGATATTTGCCCTATATAGTGCTGCACAAACGTTATGGCCCCATAAGATGCTCCATACAGACACTTGCCCCATATAGTGCTGCACAAACGTTATGGCCCCATAAGATCATCCATACAGTCACTTGCCCCATATAGTGCTGCACAAGCGTTATGGCCCCATACAGATGCTCCATACAGTCACTGCCCCTTATAGTACTGCACAATCGTTATGGCCCCATACAGATGCTCCATACAGTCACTGCCCCTTATAGTGCTGTACAATCGTTATGGCCCCATAAGATGCTCCATACAGTCACTGCCCCTTATAGTGCTGCACAATCGTTATGGCCCCATACAGATGCTCCGTACAGTCACTGCCCCTTATAGTGCTGCACAATCGTTATGGCCCCATACAGATGCTCCGTACAGTCACTGCCCCTTATAGTGCTGCACAATCATTATGGCCCCATACAGATGATCCGTACAGTCACTGCCCCTTATAGTGCTGCACAATCGTTATGGCCCCATACAGATGCAGCGTACAGTCACTGCCCCATTATAGTGCTGCAATCGTTATGGCCCCATACAGATGCTCCGTACAGTCACTGCCCCTTATAGTGCTGCACAATCGTTATGGCCCTATACAGATGCTCCGTACAGTCACTGCCCCTTATAGTGCTGCACAATCGTTATGGCCCCATACAGATGCAGCGTACAGTCACTGCCCCATTATAGTGCTGCACAATCGTTATGGCCCCATACAGATGCTCCGTACAGTCACTGCCCCTTATAGTGCTGCACAATCGTTATGGCCACATAAGATGCTCCATACAGTCACTGCCCCTTATAGTGCTGCACAATCGTTATGGCCCCATACAGATGCTCCGTATAGTCACTGCCCCATATGCTTTTGCTGCGATAAAAAAAAAAAATCACATACTCGCCTCTCTTTGCTCAGGACCCCCGGCACTTTCAATATTTACCTGCTCCACGTGCGGCTCCGTCTTCAGCACTGACGTTCAGCAGAGGTGCCCTGACTACTACCACTGACTACGTCACCGCGCCCTCTGACCTGAGCGTCACAGCCAGAGGACGCTGATGACGGAGCCGCACCGGAACGAGGAGCGGTAAATATTGCGCAGCGCTGTATACTCACCTACTGCTGGCGCGGTCCCTGCGTGTCCCTGCTTCTTCCAGCGCTGCATCTTCTTCCTGTACTGAGCGGTCACAGTTACCGCTCATTACCGAAATGAATATGCGGTTCCACCTCTATGGGAGGTGGAGCCGCATATTCATTACTGTAATGAGCGGGACCATGTGACCGCTCAGTACAGGAAGAATATGCAGCGCTGGAAGAAGCAGGGACGCGTGTTTTTTTATTTTCTGGAGCAGATCCTCATTTGGTGTATGCTCCAGCGTTTTAACTCCCCTTTTCTGAATTATTAGGTTGTTTCAATTATATTTATTTCCTTTTTCATTTAAGATAACTTCTTTTTGTGGTATAACATACCCCCAAATAATTTGACAAACACATTTCCACTTTTAATAAAAAAAAGATTTTTATATTTATTATTAAAAAAGTATTTTAAATATGGTTCAACACTGGCAATCTGCGTTCTCCAAGAGTCCATCCTAGTAGCTCAAAGTAAATGCCTTCACCTCTGAATTTATTTCATTTTTTTGATGTGAGTTCGGTTCTACTCTAAGTGAGACTGTGTTTTTTTTTTTTTTTTTTTCTCTCTTTTTTATTTTGTTATCCTACAAACAAAAATAAGGCTAAATGTGTAAGATATCAATTTGTATTTCTTTGATGATTTTTAATCTTGTCATGTGAACTTCCTGATGAGCCTGAACTCTGACACTGGGTGTCATCTGATCCATTGGGCGTTGCTTTCAAATGCTGACGTGCACTTAAACCCTGTATACCTATGACTCTTGTACAATATTTTGGTCTGTCCTGATGAAGGGGTCATCTGAACCCTGAAACGCGTAGAATAAACCACGTTCAAACCTCTACAATTTCTGGAATTCTTCTTGCGGCAGCGCAGGGATGATCTTTTTTTCCTTATCAATGGTAAGGAGATGCTGGGAGTTGTTGCTATCAGTCATCATCAGGCTGCGAACTATACCGGAACCATAGTACTGATGAGAGTACAAGATGCTATGATGACTTTTCACAGCCACAGCTCCTCTCTACAGACCTCCATTTTTTCCAGTCTTTTACAGCACATCCCCACATGATGCTCTTAACAATAGCAGTCATTATAATGCTCCTGAATAGAAATATCTGCCTTATGCTGAGCTTTTGAATAAATAATTACCCCTCACTATATTCCCTGCACAAAATATAACCCACACACTGTCCCTCTTATGGTACATGTCCTCCATCCTTCCCCCTCCTTTCCATACTGGGCCCCCTCTTCACACAGTGTGAGAGGACAGTGTCCCCCCTATAGGGCCTAGTCTATATACTATGCCCCCTCATCACACTCCCTCTCCTTGGCATATTGTATCCTTGTGGCTGTGCTCTTACACTGACCCCCGTGCTACACCCCATCACACTACTCAGTCTCTATTCTATGCCCACACATACTTTTCTCCTCTATACTGTCTCCTCATATATTTACCCCATCGCTTTCCATACTGCTTCCTCACACATCCCCCCGACTCCCCATACTGTGTCCGCACTCATCCCATCACCCTCATTTCCCATACTGTGTCCACATACATTCTTCCCCTCGCTCCTCATACTGTGTCTGCATACTTTCCCCCTCGCTCCTCATACTGTGTCTGCATACTTTCCCCCTCGCTCATCATACTGTGTCCGAATCCATCCCCCCACTCAGCATAATGTGTATGCACCCATCGTCTCGCTCACCATACTGTACATGCACCGATCCCTTCCCTCGCTCCCCATACTGTGTCCGCATGCATTCTTCCCTTCGCTCCCCATACTGTGTCCGCACCTACCATCCCTATTTTGTGTCTGCACCAATTTCCCCACTTACCACACCATGTTTGCACCCATCACCCCTCATACTGTTTCCTCATACATTTCCTCATCGCTACTCATTCTGTGTCCGCACCCATCCCCCCATAGTGTTTCCTCATACATGACCACCATCTCCCACCTTATTCCTAATACTGTCTCCTGAAATTTCTCCTGCTCCCCAAGCTGTGTCCTCAAATCTTCCCCTGTTATATGAAATCTTCACCACCCTCGTTGCACTAAATTTTCCCCACCCGCCCCATTTCACTAAATATTCCCCCCATTTCACTAAGTCTTCTCTACCCCCTCACCTCCCCAGTTTCAGTAAATCTCCCTCCAATCCGTTTCACTAAAGGTACCTTCACACTAAACGATATCGCTAGCGATCCGTGACGTTGCAGCGTCCTGGATAGCGATATCGTTGTGTTTGACACGCAGCAGCGATCAGGATCCCGCTGTGAGATCGCTGGTCGTTGCTGAAAGTCCAGAACTTTATTTCGTCGCTGGATCTCCCGCAGACATCGCTGGATCGGTGTGTGTGACACCGATCCAGCGATGTCTTCACTGGTAACCAGGGCAAACATCGGGTTACTAAGCGCAGGGCCGCGCTTAGTAACCCGATGTTTACCCTGGTTACCATTGTAAAAGTAAAAAAAAAAACACATACTCACATTCCGGTTCCCGGCGTCCGCTTCCCTGCACTCCTCCTGCATCCTGTGTAAGTGTCGGCCGTAAAGCAGAGCGGTGACGTCACCGCTGTGCTCTGTGGGAGATGCCGGAGATGTTCGGCGCTGACACAGGATGCAGGAGGAGTGCAGGGAAGCGGACGCCGGGCACCGGAATGTGAGTATGTGGTTTTTTTTTTACTTTTACAATGGTAACCAGGGTAAACATCGGGTTACTAAGCGCGGCCCTGCGCTTAGTAACCCGATGTTTACCCTGGTTACCAGGGGACTTCGGCATCGTTGGTCGCTGGAGAGCGGTCTGTGTGACAGCTCTCCAGCGACCACACAGCGACTAAACAGCGACGCTGCAGCGATTGGCATCGTTGTCTGTATCGCTGCAGCGTCGCTTAGTGTGAAGGTACCTTAAGTCGTCGGTGTCTTCAGCTCCACTGAAGCATATACCAACAATCTTGTTTGCACGCCGATGAGTCAGGTCATGTGATCTCAGAGCCAGCTGTCAGCTTGATAGCCGGCTCAGAGAACGGCTGACTTTCAGTTAGGGGAACGGCAGAATGCAGCCGCCGGGCAGACACCTTAGATTGCCCATGCTCCACCTGCCCCTCCTAGATACGCCTCTGATAAAAGTGTGATTGGAGTGTGTATGAAACCACAGTGAATTACAGGACATGACCTGTTGAAGATGTTTGGTAAAGGAATGTTTGTACATTAATTACATTGTTTCAATATCATATAACTTAGTTTATTATATTTCTTTTACAAATGAATGAGAAGCTTTTGTATTAGATTATACATATTGTTTTAAGAGTCCTTATTTCCTATGACAGAAGGATGTTTGTTTGGAAATTGTCATTTTACTTAAGGGGTGGTCTGGTTTAGAAAACACACTCTGAAATGCTATATTAGGGCATTCAGAGTTAATAGACGGGGTCCCAAATTTAGGACCTTCATCAATCAGCCAAACCTACAGAACCTCA
Source organism: Ranitomeya variabilis (assembly GCF_051348905.1). Classification (NCBI taxonomy): domain Eukaryota; kingdom Metazoa; phylum Chordata; class Amphibia; order Anura; family Dendrobatidae; genus Ranitomeya; species Ranitomeya variabilis. The sequence continues at coordinate 472,686,154 of NC_135235.1, read as the reverse complement.
AAGATTTGCCTGTATTTTAGGATCAAGCATGTCTATGCATCACAATGCCAGCACACTGATTTTAATGGGCAACATGTAACACTACATTTTCATTGTGGTGGTTCTGCAGGGAAATTAAACACTTGCTTGATCCTCCTGTGGATTACATCTGATTCTTCCTGGTTAAAGCAGCAGGACACTCTCACTGCAACAAACAGTATCTTATAAATAGACCGGGAACATTAGTTGTAGAGACGGACAGTGAGCCAAACTAAACTAGAAAGCTTCCCTTAATGCTCAGGAATGTGGTCAGCTAACCCATCAGAAACACGGACAACATCACTGTGACATCACTGATTTCTTCCTGTTTTCAAGCCATTGTTGATAAGTACTAAACAATGTGTTGTCTCCTTCTCAGGGGATCGCATCTTGCAACTTCTTGACTGTCGCCGTTCTGAAAAAGAAGCTGCTATGTTCATCAAGCTCCGTAAGCAAAGAGCTCGCCAGTCTAAGGAGAGTGAGCGGTGACATTGGTGCAGGACCTGATGTATATTATAACTGGTACTTTACCACTGGTTATCATGGAAGAACTGTACTGAATGCACAGATTGCAGAGACCCCATTTCTGCACACAGGTTCAATGACTCCCAATCCTATTCAAGAATGCTTAACATGTAACTTTAAAATAAATGTTGCAGACACTGGATAGCATGGAGTGTAAAAGTTCCCATACACCTAAGATGTTGGTCACCCTACTCCCAGTTCCCGCACAAAGGAACCAGGATATTTGGCTTGGTCAAGTGTGCATGTACTTTCAACGACCAGAATGAGTTAGCAATAATCAGTCATCTTTGTTGATGGCCTATATCCTGAGAGTGCATTGAAATTCAGCTTTCCTCATTATTTTCTCCTCTGATATCATCTGTTGGGGGGAGTGTGAATAGGCATCCATACAAATTATGGTCGGTAGCAGATGAGCTTGGGTGACTTTTCTCTAATGTGCATGAGGTCCTTAAGGGCAGTCTGTCATCACAGAATAACTAGTCAAACCAAGTACAGGAGCTCGGTGCACCCTTGGCGTGACCAAACATTTAAGTGCACTTTCCCACCTACTTGTTTTCTTGTTATCCCTACCCTTCTCTGGCTCTACAACGCCAGACCTGCCAATCAAAGAAAGGGGGGTGAAGATAGAGGAAATACAAATAGATGGGAAGGTGCTCTTAAAAGTTTGGCCTGGCCACACCAAGGGTGCACTGAGCACCTTTACTTGTTTTAAACAGTCATTCTTTGCTAACAGACTCACTGTGGTCTATGACCAGTTCTGGAATGTTGTAAAGCTATAGAAATAATACAAGTGTCAAAACTTAAAACATGGTACTGGAAGAGGTTAGAGAGGTAATGAAGGAAAACATGGCATGGAAGACAAAGTGGACCTATGGAAAGTATGCCCTTTCTAGTGGCAAAGGGACCATAGGATATTCACCAGAGCCAGGCAATGTTACAACCACTGTAACCACTTTAGTTATGTCAGTGACAACTAATTGAAATACTAATTGGTTTAGACTGGTAGATCCAGAAATCAATGGTTTTCATTAGAACTCTGCTGAAAACTGCCTTTGAAAGCGCTTGTTGTGTGCACTGCGCTGTACTGCTGTTCCTGCTCCAATGGACACAACAGAATTCCAGCTGATGAAGAAGATGGGGTACAAAGGCTGGATAAATGAAGCACGAAAGCGGTAAAGAAGTGGCATGTCATCTGATGCCTCATGGAAGGAGAGAGTTCCTTCATCCCAGTCCAAAAAGACACCCAGGTTTTCCTGCTGCCCAGTGGCTACCAAAATTCTCTGACCATCATGCCAGGCATAGCAACGTGTACTGCTCCACTCCAGGCACCAAGAGTGTGAGTTCCTCCCCACCAGACAGACGCTTTGGTGACCCTTACGACAGATGCCTTGATATGTAACACCCAAGCTTACACGATTTCCAGAGAGATGAACCTCCCAATAGTGGCGACCTTGAGCCATTGACTCTCTGGCCAATACTTGTGTATAATGATCAAACCGTTCTGTATTTTCTGGATAAGCTTGAGGCTGCAGTTTACACAGGACTCTGCAGTTGGCTTGCATAAGACACAAGTTATTGTGGGCAGTGTCAGGGTCCAGGCTGATATCCCGCAAATCTGCAAATGAGAGAGTAAGTGAAACTTATTTAGTTAATTCCATGTTTGAGGTAGTCACGGATAGAAGTAATGCAGAAATAGTAAACGTCTTACAGTGGAGAAACTCTGTTCGTACCCGTGGCATCAATGGGGGTAACGGACTTCCCCAGAGCTTAGGTGGCAATATTGGATAGCTGGTGCGTGTGGTCCACACTGTTACATAGAAAAGACCATACGTGAAGAACATGTCAGAAAATATAAAATGGAAAAACTATAACCATTGTATGTTCTATATATTTATGAAATGTCATGATTTCAATTAGTTTAGCTATAGATTTGCCCTTACTACAGTAGCTGACTTAGGTTACAAGTCCCTGTCTTCAGGAATAGTGGTGGTGGTCCCAGTGGTCTCACAACCACCTGTGTATAGGTGATAAATCTATTTGGTGGGAAAAACCCTTGTTTGCTGCTTTACAGAGTTCATGCACTCAGATTTGCCATGTGCATAAACCTTTTGCTTAAAGAGAAGATTTCACATGCCAAACTATTTATATGTGCCTGTACCCTTTTTAAAGACAAGTCCAGCAATACATTTACATGGCCAGTCTGTTCCTCCGTTACTGAGAAATTCATGTTCGAATTGATATACAAATATCTATGGTAGATCTGAAGTCTCTGCCACTCCAGCTCTACTCCCTGTCCTATGGCACTGCCTCCTGTGTGACTGATGGCTGACACAGCATAGAGGCTGTCAGTGCTGCCAGAGGAGGTGAAGCAGAGGGGAATAGAGCTGGAATGACAGAGGCTTCAAGTCTACAGCCTCATTTGCATATCAATTCAAACGCTGATTTCTCCATAATGGAGGAGTGAACAAGCCATGTAAAGGTATTGCTGGACTTATCTTTGACAGAGCTACATACACGTATAAATAGTTTGGGGAGAATCCTGGAGACAGATTCCCTTTAAGAATTATCCTTTATCTGTTGTTGAGCACCTACTGTATGACATTCTGTTATATCATCTGTCTCACATTACCCACCGTGATACACATAACAGATTCATTATCCTAACCCACCACAAGATCCATTTCATAAATGTTAATTTCTTCTATTCACCTTGTTGCACAAGTCTGCCCATGTGGTCAGCGCACAATCCTTGTAGAGACTGTTTAAACTTAGAGACCGCCGCATACAATCCTGTCCAATGTAGTTCCTGAAATGTGGATTGTTCCTCCTGCTGCATAAATGAATAATTGGATGTATAATATAATGTTATCATTTTCATACATTTTATACTGATAATAAATAAAGTATTAGTGCAGTCTTATTGTATGGCGGACATGTACCACAGTCACAAGCTGATCCTGCTGCTGATCTGGAACGACCTGGGCACAGTGCATTGTAAGCCCTTCTTCTTGGTCTTGGCTGTTTGTATTCTTCGCCATCTGATTCTCTGCTTGTTCCATCATCTGCAGTAACCGAAATCCTGAGGCCTGTAATATCCTCACCATGTCAGAGAAGCCTTGACTGACTACTCTGCGATGTCTGGTAACGGAAACCTGTGATAATTGAACATGGTTATGAGCAAAGAGACACTGAGTAACTCATCTTTGTTCTATATGTGAATGTAGATCAGGCATTTATTTTGGCAAATCTTGATGATATTGGTTCCCAGGACTTATTTTAAGCCTATATATTCTCAAAGTTCAGCAAATGAGGTTCTGTTCTCATCGTGCCTATGATGTCCAAAAAAGTCTGTCCTCAAATATCCCCCAGAGTGCCCGCTACACTGCTGCCCTCCACATTTTGATGGTGACTGCAAAATGATACTGACATGTGGACACTGTTCCTGAGGAGGGCCGGCAGCACCGATTCTTTTAGTTGTTGCTGAGCTATTCAATGTCTTTACAGAGATCAGAACCGAGCAGTCCTAATCTCTGCCAATGCAATGATATATCACAGTAGTGTATTTTGCGGCTATCAGACGCACCTCAAATTTTGAAGAGGAAAATAGTCATTTAAAAAAAATAGTTAAAATGGGGGTGCATCTTATGGTAGCTTACTGGGGAAGGCAGCTGCAGTGGAGGGAGGTCCCATAAAGCAGGGTCACTGCTGCAGGAAGCTCGTGGTGGCGGCGGCATGAATGGGGCGATGCTGCAGGCCCCAGGCCAGGAGAAGGAGGTATTTAGAGGTGCAAAGTTGTGGCGGGACCCAGGCTTTTACAAGATTTCGTGAGTTCCCGCACTTCCCTTCCTTTTCACTGCGTGGATTTCGTGAAAATGGCTGCTGGAGCATGCACAGATTGAGATCTCGGGAGTCCCCCCCTCGGAAAGTTACATTCAGATTATAAGATGCACTGCCATTTTACCCCAAATATGGGGGAAAAGGTGTGTCTTATTAAAAAAATAAGGTAATTAATACACAGCTAGGAGTCAGTATCACAAATGGTAGATTTAAACACACATATTAGTCTTCAGTTTCACACAAGATAGGATTAAATACACTGTATAGAAGTCAGTATCACACATTATAGCATTAGACTATAAGGCCATTGCCTGCACAATAATGTGTCCTTAACCCCTTCCCAACATGTGCCATATATATACGGCGCCACAGGAGCTGTGTTCCAGCAAACCACCATATCTGTACAGTGCTGTGATCTTGCGGGCTCATGCTGAGCGCCACTGCGAACAAGTTCAGGTGTCCGCTCTATGTGAGAGATGTCACCCTGCAATGACGCCCACTAAGGGTGCTAGCTAGTTTAACCCCTGTGATGCTGCTGTCAATAGTGACAGCAGTAGTTATTAAGGTTGAAGGAAGACTTTAAGTCCATCTAGTTCAACCCATAGCCTAACCTAACATGCCCTAACATGTTGATCCAGAGGAAGGCAAAAAACCCATGTGGCAAACAGTAAGCTCCACATTGGGGAAAAAAATTCCTTCCCGACTCCACAAACGGCAATCGGACTAGTTCCCTGGATCAACGCAATATCAAGGAAACTAGTGAATGTAACCTGTAACATTATACTTTTCAAAAAAGGCATCCAGTCCCCTCTTAAAATTCAAAAATCATACGGCAGAGAGTTCCATAGTCTCACTGCTCTTACAGTAAAGAATCCGCATCTGTGATTATGCTTAAACCTTCTTTCCTCCAGACGTAGAGGATGCCCCCTTGTCCCTGTCTCAGGTCTAAGATTAAAAAGATCATCAGAAAGGTCTGTCCCCTCATATATTTATACTTTAAAATAAGATCACCCCTTAGCCTATGTTTTTTCAAACTAAATAACCTCGCAAGGCATCGCAGAGGGACGGAGCTGACATGCCTCCTCCCTGCATGTTAGACGCTGCTCAGAAACATTGCAGAGTATTAGATCAGCAATCTGTTAGTTTGAAGCTGACGTCCCATCCTGGCACAATGTACAAAAGTTTACAATTTTTACTACCTTTTTTTTTTTTTTTTTTTTTTAAGTTTTTCAAAAAATCACAAAATAAAGAACCAAAAAAAAGATATTGATCCAATAAATAAATGTATTAATAAAAAAAAAAACAGTACACATATTGGGTATTGCTGTGTCTTGAATGACCGGACCTATAAAACTGTCTCACTAGTTATCCCCTTGAGTGAAATAAAAAACAAGGCAAAAAAACTATACTCGATCATACTGCCGAAAAAAAAGTGGAATAAATTGTGATAAACAAGACCAATCTAAATACAAATGGTATCTCTGAAGACTTCATCTTGTCCCGCAAAAAACAAGCTGCCATACAGCTCCATCAGTGAAAAAAAAAAGTTATAGCTCTCGGAATAAAGCAATGCAAAAATAATTCTGCTTTTTATAAAATAGTTTTTGTTGCGTAAAAGTGGCAAAACGTAAAAAACTATATTAAGGTGGTATTGCTGTAATTATACTGACCCGAAGAATAATGCTGACATCAATTTTACCACATGCAGAACGACATAAAAAACAAATAAAAAATAATAATTTCTGAAATGTTGGTTTTGTTCATTCTGCCTCCCAAAAATCTAAACAGAAAGTGATCAATGACTCTGTCAGCTGAAATATGGAAAAATTATAGCTGTTATATTTTTGCAATAAAAAGCGTCTTTCAGTGTGTGACAGCAGCCAAGCATAAAAAAAAAACTCTATAAATCTGGCATCGCTGTAATCACACCAACCCAAAGAATAAAGTTGTCGTCTAATCACATATAATGCAAAAGGAACAATGTAAAAAATAAATAAAACCAATTCTTCACCTGCCGTTGATTTTTTTTGTCTGCCTCCCAAAGATCGCAGTAAGGCTCGGCTCACATCCTGCGCTCCGCACTGAGCGCTTACACCGGAGCTTTCATATAAATCTCTGAAAACGTGATTCAGACTGAATCCCTGGCAGAAGATTCCCTATAATGAGGCAGATGGAGGCACTGTGGATGCCGTGTGGCTACCTATGATATGGCGGTGGTCGTCTTTTTATGCATGCATAAAAGCACAATTAACCACAGTTTTGTGCACCTCTGAAGTGGTAGACATCACTGAACAGAGGCCAGACGGAGTCCAGAGTAGCTCTGCTGCTACACTATAGTGAATGGATCCCTCGGGAGTCAAATCTGAATCACATCACTCGGAGATTTAGATGTAAACCCCCAATGTAAGTGCTCAGTGTAGAGCGCCGGATAAATGTGATCCAAAATGTTATATAAAATGTTACCTACAAAAGCTTCAAATCAATTAACAAAAAAAGCAAGTCCCCACTCAGGTCCACCATCTGTTAACGGAAATATAGGGGGATTCCATGTTGGTGATAGTACAAAGGCTCTGGAAAAGCATTATAACTTCCCTCTATTCCGAGCCTAAACCACATTTAGCGTCCACATGTTTGGCATTTCTGTAGTGATGACTGCCCAGCTAATTAATAGGCGCATGTCTCCAGAAGCATGAGCTGGGCACTACCACATACTGGTATATAGCATCAATTTCCACACAGTAGAAACAGTATAATAGGACTCTGACACACCTTCCACTACAGGCAACCCATCAGATGGAGACGCAACTTGGAGTCTCCATAATTCAAAAAATTGTTTGTAACATCAGCAGCAGTATCAACAGCAGGTACAGAAGCCACCACAAAGGTGGCACAGACTGCAATAATGCGAGATCAATGTATGACACTAAAACCTACACCATTACCTAGTCTGCGACTGGGGTACAAAAGTCATTGGAGATCCATGACTTGTTATTTTGATAAAAGTTAGGCGGTCTACAGTTTCAGGGGGTAGCTGGATGCGCTTATCCATCAGGACACCACCAGCAGCACTGAAGACACGTTCTGAGAGAACGCTGGCTGCTTGGCAAAACCTGGCAAACCTCATGACAAAACCTCCAATGCGTGTCAAGCGAGGTCAGGCCACTCTTCCATTTTTGAAGACCAAAATGCAAGAGGGTCTAAACCTCCCATGATGGCATTGATATTAAGCTCCAGATACTCCTGCACCATCCTATCTAGTCATTCACAATGTGTCAAACTTGTATTCTGTTTTGCTGGTGCACAGGCTAGTCTAAAAAATGTTTGAAACAACTCACAGAAATTGCTTATACCACACTGCTGCTGCTAATGGTTTTGAGATGAAGCCTTGATGTTACCAAGATTGGACGTCTAGAACTGCGATGCACACTGTGTTCCTCACTTTCTTGGGGAAACCACTCTTAATATTGTCTACAAGTGTGTTTTGATACCCCAGGGGAGGAAGCATCTGGCTAAATTTACTCTTGTACCATGGATCTAACATAGTGGCAACCCAGTAGTCAGCACTATTTTGACCCTAAGGGTATGTGCACACGTCAGGATTTCTTGCAGAAATTTCCTGAAGAAAACCGGAAATTTTCTGCAAGAAATCCGCATTTTTTTTTTGCGTTTTTTTCCCTTTTTTTTTTTTTAGCATTTTGCAAGCGTAATTAGCTTGCAGAATGCTAAAGTTTTCCAAGCGATCTGCAGCATCGCTTGGAAAACTGATTGACAGGTTGGTCACACTTGTCAAACATAGTGTTTGACAAGTGTGACCAACTTTTTACTATAGATGCTGCCTATGCAGCATCAATAGTAAAAGATAGAATGTTTAAAAATAATAAAAAAAAAGGTTATACTCACCTGCAGACAGCTGATCTCCTCAGCGGCGTCCGTTCCTATAGATGGTGCGCGTGTGCAGGACCTTCGATGACGTCGCGGCTTGCGATTGGTCGCGTGAGCGGTCACATGAGCGGTCACGCGACCAATCACAAGACCGCGACGTCATCGCAGGTCCTTCACACAGAGCATCTATAGGAACGGAAGCGGCAGCATGCACCGGAGAGGCGGGAACACTGCGGGGGCCATCAGAGGGTAAGTATATGACTATTTATTATTTTAATTCTTTTTTTTTTTTTTACCAATTATATGGTGCCCAGTCCATGGAGGAGAGTCTCCTCTCCTCCTCCCTGGGTACCAAACGCACATAATCTGCTTACTTCCCGCATGGTGTGCACAGCCCCGTGCGGGAAGTAAGCAGATCAATGCACTCCTAGGTGTGCGGAATCCCCGCAATTCCGCAAATTTAATGAACACGTTGCTTTTTTTTCCGCGATGCAATTTTTTCACGGAAAAAAATGCAACATTTGCACAAAAAATGCGGAATACCCTGTAAATAATAGGAGGCATATGTTAGCGTTTTTTTCGCGTTTTTATCACGTTTTTATAGCGAAAAAAACGCGAAAAATCCTGAACGTGTGCACATGGCCTAAGAATACGGGCATCATGTTGAAGATAGTGCAGCAAGAAGGTGCTCATGTGCTGGGCACTTCCATGAGGTCCTTGTCCAAAGTGTGTTGGTGGTAGGCTAACACTCAAGGTTGTTTCATCCGTCCCCTCCCACCAACAACAGAGAGGGGATCATCCTCTTCATCTCCTGACTGTTGCGCATCCATCACCTCATCCTCATCCATTTATTCCTCGGCTTCTGCACCTTCAATAACAGTTTGTCTGGTACCATGAGCCCCCCTTAATTGCTATAAGACACCCTCCCATGGCATCCACCTGTGCAACAACAGTCTGGAAATTTGAGATATTGTTAACCCTTCCGCATTCTCCTTTGTTTCTACCTCTTCCTCTGGTACCACCACCTCCTCACGCACACTATGCAAAGTGTGCTCCAGCATGTAGATGAACAGAATAGTGATGCTGATGATGGCATCATCAGGGCTAACCATCTTAGCATCCATTTCAAAACTGTGCAGAGGTCCTTCATCTGTGCCCACTCCGACTGCGTGATTTGCACCACATTCGAACTGCTTTGGCACAGGAAATGCAAAAGGACATACTGCACCAAGGCTCTCTGCTGCTGCCACAATCGCTGCAACATGTGCAGAGTGGAATTCCACCGTGTCGGAATATTGCAAATCAAATAGTTAACCAGTTGGCTGAAAGACCTCAGTAGCAAGTCGATGATCTTTGGGGTGTGATCGTCTGAAGTGAACACACAGCGACCGTGCTTTCGTCAGTAGTGCAACCAGGTCGGGATAGTGGCTGAGAAATTGCTGTACCACCAGGTTGAGGATGTGAGCCATGCAACGCACGTGTGTGAGATTTCCCTGTCGTAGGGCCATCAACAGGTTTGCGCCATTATTGCACACAGACTTCCCTGGCTCCAGGTTCAGTGGAGACAGCCATTGCTCTAGCTCAGCCTGGAAAGATGTCCACAACTCTTGAGCTGTGTGAAGGCATCTTAATTTGAACACTGATTGCGGTGAGCCATGGCTGCTCAGAACGGAGGTCGGGGGGTGTCAGGATTCTAGCCCAGGGGCTCTTGTACACCAGGCGGCAGCTTTTCTCTCTGAGCTATTCAGCTCTTTAGAAATTTCCTTGCTAACCCAGATACAATTACCTGTGTTGTTTCTGATTGTCTCCACCCTGATTGAACACCCTACTTAAACCTAGCATTATACTTCCTTCCTTGCCAGATTATTGAGCTATCAGTCCTTTGTCAAGCTTCCTTTCACCTGCTGATCCTGTAAACTACATTGCTGCTCCTGTGTACTGACTATTCCTAAGTTATCTGCTGGTGCTGCCCCTAGTGGTTGCAATACCACTACTCCAACCCAGGTCATTCCATAACTGGAGGATTCTATCTATATTGTTGGAATGCGTGTCTGATTAAGGGACAGGTTGAGGGCACAGGTGGGGGCCCTAGAGGAGGTGCAGGAGCCAAAAGCAGAAGAAACTGTTAGATAAAGAGGTTTGTCCTGCAAGCCTTGGGGATGCAAAGACTTGTAAAGAAGCCCCTTGACCACCTGTCCCCACAGCCACCAGAGTCATCCAGTGCCCAGTCAGTAAGATGTAACACCCCTGCACATGTTTCCTCTTCCAGGTTTCAGTGGTAAAATGCACCCTGGCAGACAGATTTTTATCAGGGAACGGGTGATGTTCTCAGCGACATGCTGGTGTAGTGCAGGCACAGCTTTCTTTGTTAAGTAATGGCGACTGGGTAACTGGTACTGGGGGACTGCAACGGCCATCAACTTTCGGAAATTGTCTGTATCCACCAGGCAAAAAAGCAGCATTTCCATGGCCAACAGAATGGAGATGGTGGAGTTCAAGCTCTTAGCTTTACCATGTGTAGCAGGAAACATTCTTTTAAGTGACCACAACTGCGGGACCGAGGGCTGTCTGCTGTGCTGAGAGAGTGTGCAGTACTGAGAACAGGACAAACTGCTGGACTGTGAGTGAGGTGCAGGAGGAGATGTTATGGTGGATTAAGAAAGATGTGTTGTGTTAAGTGACACAAAAACAGCAGTCATGTCCACTTCCATAACAGCTGATGGGCTCTCACTCACCCTGACTGTAGGGCATAAACAAGTGGAGTTTTTTGTAGCCAGAGATCTGTGTAGGAAGACTTGGTATGGTGACAGATGAGGAATAAGCAGCAGATGGGGTTGATGGGACGGCTGGTGGTTGGCAAGGCCTGCTAGTCTGCATTTTAGCACAGAGAGATTCCCACAGTAAGGCATGTTGATCGCACATTTTGTCTCTACTGAGTTTTTTGTTGAAAATTTGACAGATAAGGTGATGAGACTCAGATACCAGAGGCACTCGCGGACTGTACTGTGGTGTCAGGGCAGGAAGAGTAGAAGAGTGACTCTCAGGGTGAGGAGTGTGAGAACAGAGAGGATGACAATGAGGTTGTAGATCTCACTTGGTGTGAACCCAGAGGTATGCAGCTGAGTAGCTCAGCAGACGTGGAGGACGAGGAAGACAAGGAGGTTACATTGTGGCTTCACAAACAGGCATGAAGTGATGCAACCATGACAAGCCTTGCATCCTCAGCCCCAACTCTGGCTGTGGCAAGCACCGGTCACGAGTGTGCAGTTCACAGGGGCGGCAAGGGGTGCCTAGCCAGGGCCTTTTTTGAGACCACAAAAGATGACCCAACACAGGATCACCTCAAACCTTGGTGGTTAACGTCTGGTGATGAGGGTCTGGATTCTGCTCAGACCCTACTTCGTCCGGCCTTGGATCCAACATGAAAATATTTTGGGCATCGTTGCAGATGCTTTCCTCCTCAGGATTCTGTGATTCTTTGGAACAGACCTGTGATGGCCATGGAATAGAATGTGTGAACAGCTGTTCAGAATGGTCCATCTGTGGTTCCCCATAGTCAGTTGGGCGTGTGGAAATTTGTGTCACGGGGGGAAAGAAGGGAGAGATGTTAAGGTGGAGGAAGAGGAGGAGAGGCCACTTGATGCTCACACTCTGATCAAACTCTGATGAGAGTGTCACAGAGTGTCATTTCCGTAATCGGCCCCATTCTCTCGGATGAGAAAATCTGCGACCATCTGCACCAGCCCCTAGATATGACTGTAGAGTTCTGCTCTCAGCGTTCCAATGCCCTGATTTAGTTATCGCTGGGGGCCAAATGGTGAGACTCCCAGCGATGAGCAGTTAGGATATGGGATAATTTGGTTGGGTTTTTGGGGAGCGCAGGATTTAATATTTAGCTCACATTTGATCGTTCTTGCTCTTACAATAATCACAAATTTTTACAAGAAACTAAAATCATAAGCTAACATTTAGACCCCCCCATTCACCATTATTTTTGTACCATTTTGAAGTAAAAGTTTGATTCATAGGCATTTTTATTTTATAATTCTTTATGGCTCGTGTGCCATTTGTACTCTAGGTTTTTCAGCACTCATTATTTTTCTGTTTGCTCAACAATATGGCTGTAGTTCTCACAGGGCCGGTTTTAGGCAAAGTGGGGCCCTAGGCAAAGTTTAAAATGGGGCCCCAAATGCTAACATATTGCTCATCACACAGAAGCATTTCGGTTGTATTTACATGTGCGCTGAGTTCAGGCCGCTAAATGAGTGTGATCGACAATATTGAAGTCGTTCAACGCTTGTTTCCCGGCCTCTTTACATCGGCTGAAGAGTAATGATGGGGACAGAATGATCACTAGTAGATACAGCGTCGGACTGGAGTACCTTGGGCCCACCAGAGAAAAATCTTTCTTGGGGCCCACCATGCCGTTTAAAAATACCACACAGGATAGATCCTATATACCACACAGGAGAACTCACGGATCCTCTATATACTACACCACACAGGAGAGCTGACATATCCTCTATATACTACACCACACAGGAGAGCTGACAGATCCTCTATATTCTACACCACACAGGACAGCTGACAGATCCTCTATATACTACACCACACAGGAGAGCTGACAGATCCTCTATATACTACACCACACAGGAGAGCTGACAGATTCTCTATAATATACACCACACAGAAGAGCTGACAGATCCTCTATATACTACACCACACAGGAGAGCTGACAGATCCCCTATATACTACACCACACAGGAGAGCTGACAGATCCTCTATATACCACACCTCACGGGAGAGCAGATAGATCCTCTATATACTACACCACACAGGAGAGCTGACAGATCCTCTATATACCACACCTCACGGGAGAGCAGATAGATCCTCTATATACTACACCACACAGGAGAGCTGACAGATCCTCTATATACTGCACCACACGGGAGAGCTGACAGATCCTCTATATACTACACCACACAGGAGAGCTGACAGATCCTCTATATACTACACCACACAGGAGAGCTGTCAGATCCTCTATATACTACACCTCACGGGAGAGCAGATAGATCCTCTATATACTACACCACACAGGAGAGCTGACAGATCCTCTATATACTACACCACACAGGACAGCTGACAGATCCTCTATATTCTACACCACACAGGACAGCTGACAGATCCTCTATATTCTACACCACACAGGAGAGCTGACAGATCCTCTATATACTACACCACAAAGGAGAGCTGACAGATCCTCTATATATTACACCACACGGGAGAGCAGATAGATCCTCTATATACTACACCACACAGGAGAGCTGACAGAACCTCTATATACTACACCACACAGGAGAGCTGACAGATTCTCTATATAATACACCACACAGGAGAGCTGACAGATCCTCTATAATATACACCACACGGGAGAGCTGACAGATCCTCTATATACTACACCACACGGGAGAGCTGACAGATCCTCTATATACTACACCACACAGGAGAGCTGACAGATCCTCTATATACTACACCTCACGGGAGAGCAGATAGATCCTCTATATACTACACCACACAGGAGAGCTGACAGATCCTCTATATACTACACCACACAGGACAGCTGACAGATCCTCTATATTCTACACCACACAGGACAGCTGACAGATCCTCTATATTCTACACCACACAGGAGAGCTGACAGATCCTCTATATACTACACCACACAGGAGAGCTGACAGAGCCTCTATATATTACACCACACGGGAGAGCAGATAGATCCTCTATATACTACACCACACAGGAGAGCTGACAGAACCTCTATATACTACACCACACAGGAGAGCTGACAGATCCTCTATATAATACACCACACAGGAGAGCTGACAGATCCTCTATAATATACACCACACGGGAGAGCTGACAGATCCTCTATATACTACACCACTAGAGTTGAGCAACTTTTACTTTTTCAAGATCGAGTCGGGTGAAATCGGCCGATTATTTCGAAAAGTCGGGGATCCGACCGAAACATGAAACCCAATGCAAGTCAATGGAGAATCAAAGTCGGCAGTGAGTGGAGGACAGGAAAACACCAACAGAGCCCATTTTAATGCCAAAAACATCAATTCTTGTTACTTAAGCTTGTCAATCTTAATTTACCTTATAAGAATAGTTAGGCATTGAAAATTGGGGCTCATTTGGCAAAAGTTGTGGGGGGATTCGGGCTGGCTAAACTTTTTCAGGGGCCCAGGAAATTTTGGACTACGTCACGGCGGTGGAGCAGGGAGAGGTAAGTATTTCAACTTTGCAAGTGCTGTGATCCTGAGCAAGCAGGGGGGGCACATTCGTTCGCATTGCCACTGGCACAGGGCCCCTCAAAGTACGGCGTTGTGATTGACGGCGGGGGCGCCTCCCACCGGCAGAGACACTTTTGCGTACTATGAGGGGCCCTGTGCCAGTGATGTCGCCAACGAGTATGCCCCCCCACCTGTTGAAGGAACCTGCATTTTGATCTGCACCTTCCTCTTTGTCCCCGTGTAAGGTGGTATAGTATGCGGGAAGGGGAACCAGACTTTCTGCAGGGTCAGATACTGGCTATGTAGAATGCAAGGGGAATGTAGTGTTCTGGGTCAATGTACCGCCAGACTCATCTAGCAGTGGCTGGGCAATTGGCAGGATGAGGAGGAAACACAGATATAGGCCCAAAGAATAAAATAGGCTAAATGCAGTTCAAAATTGGTAACAGGAGTAAACAGGCAGCACTGCTTTGTTCAATGGAGGAGAACAGCAACGAGCGGCAGACACCGTTAGTAGGCCCAACCAAACCAGTAGGCCAAATGCAGTTTTAACACTCCTATAGGCCGAAAGCCTGAAGATTGAAGCTCAGGAGAAAAACACAGGAGAATACCAAGGAGCGGCAGACACCGTTAGTAGGCCCAACCAAACTAGTAGGCCAAATGCACTTTAATATGTGATATCGGCAGCAAATTGAGGCTCTGCTTTGTGCAGTGAAGGACAGCTGTATTGAGTGGCGCAGACAAACACAGGTAGTAGGCCTAAATTTAAAAAGTTGGCTAAATGCAGTTTAAAATTAGTTACAGGGGTACACAGGCGGCAGAGCGTTGTTAAGCGGAGGACGATTGTTAGGACTGTAGTGGCCCAGACAGACTTACTAGGCCTAAAATAAAAAAGTAAGCGCAATGCAGTTCAAAATGGGTAACGGGTACACAGGCAGCATTGGTTTGGACAGTGGAGGACGATTGCTAGGAGTGGTGCAGACAGACTTACTATGCCTAAAATAAAAAAGTTGGCTCAATGCAGTTAATAATGGGTAACAGGGGTAGACAGGCAGCATTGGTTTGGACAGTGGAGTACGATTGGTAGGAGTGGCCCAGACAGACTTACTAGGCCTAAAATAAAAAAGTTGGCTCAATGCAGTTAATAATGGGTAACAGGGGTACACAGGCAGCATTGGTTTGGACAGTGGAGGACGATTGCTATGAGTGGTGCAGACTTACTAGGCCTAAAATAAAAAAGTTGGCTCAATGCAGTTAATAATGGGTAACAGGGGTACACAGGCAGCATTGGTTTAGACAGTGGAGGACGACTGCTAGGAGTGGCGCAGACAGACGTACAAGGCCTAAAATAAAAAAGTTGGCTCAATGCAGTTAATAATGGGTAACAGGGGTACACAGGCAGCATTGGTTTGGACAGTGGAGGACGATTGCTAGGAGTGGCGCAGACAGACTTACTAGGCCTAAAATAAAAAAGTTGGCTCAGTGCAGTTAATAATGGGTAACAGGGGTAGACAGGCAGCATTGGTTTGGACAGTGGAGTACGATTGGTAGGAGTGGCGCAGACAGACTTACTAGGCCTAAAATAAAAAAGTTGTCTCAATGCAGTTAATAATGGGTAACAGGGGTACACAGGCAGCATTGGTTTGGACAGTGGAGGACGATTGCTAGGAGTGGCGCAGACAGACTTACTAGGCCTAAAATAAAAAAGTTGGCTCAATGCAGTTAATAATGGGTAACAGGGGTACACAGGCAGCATTGGTTTGGACAGTGGAGTACGATTGGTAGGAGTGGCGCAGACAGACTTACTAGACCTAAAATAAAAAAGTTGGCTCAATGCAGTTGTAAACTGGTAACAGGAGTAAACTGGTGGCACTGCTTTGTTCGGTGGAGGACAACTGGAATAAGTGGCTGACACAGTACGTTGTCCTAAATAGTAAAGCGGGCTAAATGTCTGCAAAAAAAATGTTTGTTAATAAACAGGTGGCAAAGCAACGTACAGGGGTGGGTTCCTCTGCTGAGTACCAGATAGCGGTAGTTCGTGCACAGTATTCACCGGTCAAAATGGAGGACATGGTCCCTGTATATATTTACTATCATCTCTCAATTTGTATTGCCAGTGCCATTGAAGGATTTAACAGCACCGACTAAACAGCGGTGGAGCACTGTTTCAGCTGGGGGGGGGGAACACTCTTGTGGGCGGCGGTACTGGCCCAGGGCCCCTCATATTACGACGGTGTGTCTGACGTTGGGTGTGCACCCCCACCGCCAGAGACACTTAAATGTACTATGAGGGACCCTGTGCCAGTGCCGTCGGCCAAAAGTGGGCACACCCACCTATCCAGCCAAACGGCACTCGCACGGGTGCTTGCGCCAAGTGGTGACCACGGGCCCGTGGGGGGAGTTAGCCCATTTAGGGAGGTGTTAAAAATGGCCTATGGTGGACATTCAGCAGCAGCAAATGGAGGAATTGGAGCAGTCAGTAAGAGGATTAAAAAAGCAAGACCTTTTTAAAGGAAAGCTACGTGTCAGCAGGGGAAGGTGGGGCAAAAGAATGTGAAATCCATGATTGGTTCATTTTAATGAAGGTTAGATCATCAACATTTTGGGTAGCCAGACGTGTCCTTTTTTCGGTCAGTATTGAGCCAGCAGCACTGAAGACTCTTTCTGATAGCACACTGGCAGCAGGGCAAGCGAGCTCCTGTAATGCATATTCTGCCAATTCAGGCCAGGTGTCTAGTTTAGATGCCCAGTAATCAAAGGGGAATGACCTGTGAGGGAGAACATCGATAAGGGAGGAAAAGTAGTTTGTAACCATACTGGACAAATGCTGTCTCCTGTCACTTTGAATCGATGCAGCTGTCCCTGTCGTGTCAGCGGTCATTGAAAAATCACTCCACAACCTTGTCATAAAACCCCTCTGTCCAACGCCACTTCAGATTTCTGCACCGCTAGCACCTCTGCCATGTTGCCCCCTACGGCTCGTGTGAGAACCATCACCGCTGCTGTGTGCTGAGAATGCCAGAACCAAACGGTCTACAAGAGTTGCTTGTTTGGTAGCCAATATTTGCTCTAGGTTCTCATGTGGCATGATATTTTGCAATTTCCCTTTGTAGCGTGGATCCAGTAGGCAGGCCTACCAGTAATCGTCATCGGTCATCATTTTGACAATGCGGGGGTCCCTTTTTAGGATACGCAAGGCATACTCAGCCATGTGGGCCAATGTTCCAGGTGTCAATTCACTGCTTCTGCTGGGTTGAGGAGCACTTTCTTGTAAATCTACATCACAAGTGTTCCGCAAGAAACCTGTACCAGACCTTACAACGGCACCAGTTTCTATTGCCCCCTGAGAAGCTCCCTCCTCCCATACATTTTCATCACCATCATCCTCCTCCTCATCCTCTTCAGTTCCCTGACCAGACAATGGCTGACTGTCATCAAGGCTTCCCTCCTCCTCGGCTGCAGACGCCTGCTCCTTAATGTGCGTCAAACTTTGCATCAGCAGACGCATAAGTGGGATGCTCATGCTTATGATGGCGTCGTCTGCACTTACCAGCCGTGTGCATTCCTCAAAACACTGAAGGACTTGACAGAGGTCTTGTAGCTTCGACCACTGCACACCAGACAACTCCATGTCTGCCATCCAACTGCCTGCCCGTGTATGCGTATCCTCCCACAAATAAATGACAGGACGCCTCTGTTCACACAGCCTCTGAACCATGTGCAGTGTGGAGTTCCACCTTGTTGAAACATCTACAATTAGGCGTTGCTGTGGAAGATTTAGCGATCGCTGATGGTTCAGCATACGGCTGGAGTGTACGGGCGACCGGTGGATGTGCGAACAAAGTTTTCGCACCTTCAGGAGCAGGGCGGGTAACTCCGGATAATTTTTTAGGAAGCACTGCACCACCAGGTTCAAAGTGTGAGCAAAGCAAGGTATGTGTTTAAGTTGTGAAAGGGCTATGGCAGCCATGAAATTCCTTCCGTTATCACTGACTACCTTGCCTGCCTCAAGATGTACACTGACCAGCCATGACTCACTTTCTTGCTGCAGGAACTCGGCCAGTACTTCAGCGGTGTGTCTGTTGTCGCCCAAACACTTCATTTCCAACACAGCCTGCTGACGCTTACCACTAGCTGTTCCATAATGAGACACCTCGTGTGCAACACTGGCAGATGCGGATGGAGTTGCCAGGCGACTGAGCTCTGTGGACGAGCTGTCGCTTCTGGAGGAGGAGGAGGAGGGGTGTCCAACGCCTACTGCCAACTGTTTCCTAGTCCGTGGGCTAGGCAGAACTGTCCCACTATGGCTGTCCCCTGTGGACCCTGCATCCACCACATTAACCCAGTGCGCCGTGATGGACACGTAACGTCCCTGGCCATGCCTACTGGTCCATGCATCTGTGGTGAGGTGCACCTTTCCACTGACAGACTGCCTCAGTGCATGGACAATGCGGTCTTTGACATGCTGGTGGAGGGCTGGGATGGCTTTTCTCGCAAAGAAGTGGCGACTGGGTAGGTCATAGCGTGGTACTGCATAGGCCATCAGGTCTTTGAAAGCTTTGCTTTCGACCAACCGGTAGGGCATCATCTCTAACGAGATTAATCTGGCAATGTGGGCGTTCAAACCCTGTGTACGCGGATGAGAGGATGAGTACTTTCTTTTCCTCACGAGAGTCTCTTCTAGGGTGAGCTGGACAGGAGACCTGCAGATGGTGGAACTAGCGGTGGTGGTGGTGGACATGGCGGATTGAGAGACAGTTGGTGATGTTGGCCTACATACAGTGCTTCCCACCAATAACCTTCTGATTCCCTGCCTGCTTTGGCCTTGTGACGATCCCTCCACATTTGCTGCTGGTGGTGTTTGAACCGGTGGGCTTACAGTGAGGGGAGCAATGTAGTGTTGCTGACTACCTTCATTCTGACCAGGTGCACCAACGGTACTGGACGTTTGGTAATTAGTCCAGGCTTGCAAGTGCATGCTGGTTAAATGTCTACGCTTGCACGTTGTATTTAAATTTTGAAGAATCTTCCCTCTGCTAAAGGTCTTTGAGCATTTCTTACAGATCACTTTAGACTGATCATTGGGATCTTGGTCAAAAAAATGCCACACTGCACTCTTCCTACTATGGAATTCCTTTTCAGGCATTGCACGCTGTGCAACTTTCAGCGGTTGGCCACGCTGTCCTAAAACTGTTTTTGTCACACGTTTTGGGCCTGATACGGGCCTGGCTGATGACAGCTGTTGCGATGTAGATTGGTGTTGCTGCGGATAACCCTCCTCCGCTTGTGAGCTAGTGCCAGCGGCACCCTCTTCCCCCAATGGCTGCCAATCTGGGTCAAGAACTGGGTCATCTATCACCTCCTCTTCCACAATGTCATGTGCACCTTCCTCAGTGTCACAGTGTAAGCCGGTGCTATAGCGTTCGGGACAGGGCACCATAGTCCCATCAGGGTCAGATTCTGGCTCAGGAAACTGCGAGGTCAATGTACTGATCTGAGTCAATGGAACAGCATCATAATCTAGCTGTGGCTGTGCATCAGTGCACTCCATGTCCGACTCTTCTTGTAATGGGCAGTGTACAATTCCCCTTTCTAACCCTGGCACGGTATGGGTAAAGAGCTCCATGGAGTAACCTGTAGTGTCGCCTGACGCATCCTTCACTTTTGGTTTGGGAGAAGGACACAAGGAAACGTCTTTTTCCGGACCGGAAGCATCCACTGACGACTGGCTGCTCTTAGATTTTGAACTTTGGGAAGAGGAGGCGAAAGAGCTAGAGGCAAGGAGTCAGCAAGGAAAGACAAAACTTTTTCCTGCTGCTCCGGCTTTAAAAGCTGTTTTCCTACTCCCAGGTAAGGGAGCCTTCGAGGCCTTGTGTAGCCAGATGATGACGCAGGCTCAACACCTCCAGCCTTAGGTGCTACTGTGCTTTTGCCACTACCACCAGATGCAGCACCACCACCACCATCAGTACTAACTGGCAACCCCCGCCCACGGCCTCTTCCACCAGACTTCCTCATTTTTGGGGGGGAGACACTGAACCACAACTCTGGCCCAGTGGTATAACACAACACTATGAACGTGGCAGAAAGTGGCTGCCTGATATACGACACACTAGCAGTACAGCAGAATATAAACTGTGTGAGAATTACTATCTCACTTTTGGGGGGAGACACTGAACCACAACTCGGGCCCAGTGGTATAACACAACACTATGAACGTGGCAGAAAGTGGCTGCCTGATATATGACACACTAGCAGTACAGCAGAATATAAACTGTGTGAGAATTACTATCTCACTTTTGGGGGGAGACACTGAACCACAACTCTGGCCCAGTGGTATAACACAACACTATGAACGTGGCAGAAAGTGGCTGTAATTATTATTAAAAAAATAATAAATTACTGCAATAACACGCTCCCTAGTCCCTACAATGATCTCAGGACAAGTATGGCAGCAATAAAAAGGACTTCAGAACCAAAAAGTGTGGACAAATAAACAAGACAGGTAACTGTGCAGAAAGGAGCAACAGGATTTTTGCTTTGAAAAAAGCAGTTGGTTTGCACAGCACCGTGCACACAGCTAGGCAGCTGCTGCACTAAAATACGACCTCCACTGTCCCTGCACAAAAAGGTGGTGTGGTACAGTGAAAATCGCTCCAGCACAAGCGGTTTGGGGGTTAATCTTCCCTCCCTAACTCTGTCCCTGCTTCTGACTAACTGCAGCAACCTCTCCCTATGCTCAGATCGGCAGAAGTAAGATGGCGGTCGGCGTGCACGCCCCTTTATAGCCCCTGTGACGCCGCAGACAGCAAGCCAATCACTGCCATGCCCTTCTCTAAGATGATGGGGACAGAGACCTATGTCATCACGCTGCCCACACTCTGCGTCCTCCTTCATTGGATGAAAAACGGCGGTAACAGCGTCATACGAAACGCGACTTTGGCGCTCTGATCGTGTACCGCATGGCCGATCCCACACTAGGATTGGTTCGGGTTTCATGAAACCCGACTTTGCCTAAAAGTCGGCGATTTCTGAAAATGACAGATCCGTTTCGCTCAACCCTATACACCACACAGGAGAGCTGACAGATCCTCTATATACTACACCACAAAGGAGAGCTGACAGATCCTCTATATATTACACCACACGGGAGAGCAGATAGATCCTCTATATACTACACCACACGGGAGAGCTGACAGATCCTTTATATACTACACCACACGGGAGAGCTGACAGATCCTCTATATTCTACACCACACAGGACAGCTGACAGATACTCTATATTCTACACCACACAGGAGAGCTGACAGATCCTCTATATACTACACCACACAGGAGAGCTGACAGATCCTCTATATACTACACCACACGGGAGAGCTGACAGATCCTCTATATTCTACACCACACAGGAGAGCTGACAGATCCTCTATATACTACACCACACAGGAGAGCTGACAGATCCTCTATATACTACACCACACAGGAGAGCTGACAGATCCTCTATATACTACACCACACAGGAGAGCTGACAGATACTCTATATTCTACACCACACAGGACAGCTGACAGATCCTCTATATACTACACCACACAGGAGAGCTGACAGATCCTCTATATTCTACACCACACAGGAGAGCTGACAGATCCTCTATATACTACACCACACGGGAGAGCTGACAGATCCTCTATATACTACACCACACAGGAGAGCCAACAGATCCTCTATATACTACATCACACAGGAGAACTGACAGATCCTCTATATACTACACCACACAGGAGAGCTGACAGATCCTCTATATACTACACCACACAGGAGAGCTGACAGATCCTCTATATACTACACCACACGGGAGAGCTGACAGATCCTCTATATACTACACCACACAGGAGAGCCAACAGATCCTCTATATACTACACCACACAGGAGAGCTGACAGATCCTCTATATACTACACCACAAAGGAGAGCTGACAGATCCTCTATATACTACACCACACAGGAGAGCTGACAGATCCTCTACATACTACACCACACAGGAGAGCTGACAGATCCTCTATATACTACACCACACAGGAGAGCTGACAGATCCTCTATATACTACACCACACGGGAGAGCTGACAGATCCTCTATATTCTACACCACACAGGACAGCTGACAGATACTCTATATTCTACACCACACAGGACAGCTGACAGATCCTCTATATACTACACCACACAGGAGAGCTGACAGATCCTCTATATTCTACACCACACAGGAGAGCTGACAGATCCTCTATATACTACACCACACGGGAGAGCTGACAGATCCTCTATATACTACACCACACAGGAGAGCCAACAGATCCTCTATATACTACATCACACAGGAGAACTGACAGATCCTCTATATACTACACCACACAGGAGAGCTGACAGATCCTCTATATACTACACCACACAGGAGAGCTGACAGATCCTCTATATACTACACCACACAAGAGAGTTGACAAATCCTTTATATACATACATATATACAGACATCTCTACATACTACACTACACAGGACAGCAGTAATGTAGGTCCACTGTGTGTAGTAAAATACTTACCGGTGGCCATATTCCACTGCAATGAAGAAGACACAAGCAACGACACAGCAGCAGAAGACGGCGACTGCTGCGTATTTTATTACACACAGGGAAGCTTTCTGTTGGGGCAAGACATTGTTTTTATTAGTATGATTTTGGGACAGATGTGATTTTTTTCATCATTTGTTATAGCTTTTTTGTGTAATTGTGGCGAACAGAAAAAAGGACATTTGGCGTTCTTGAGTTGTTTCTGTTTACAGTGTTTACTGATCGAGTTAATTGTTTTTATATTTTGATAGATCAGACTTTTCTGAACCCAGCAATACCAAATACTGTATGTGTTGTTTTTTATTTTTTAAATATATTTATTTTCAATTGGATAAAAAGGGGTGATTTGAACTTTTAGGAATTTTTTAAATTTTGTTTTCACCTTTCACTGGTACAGTTAGCTCCCTTAGAGGACATGAAGATGCGATCATCCGATCGCATGTGCCATTATATACAGTGATGCCACAGCATCACTGCATATAGCAGAAATCATGGTCTCCTTTAAAGCCTGGCCACAGGAAGAAGACCCCTGGCTGTCATAACAATCCATTGGCGACCGACGATCACATCATGGGTGCCAATGGGTGAGAGAATGATGCGCACGCATGTTGGAATGTGTTATATGCTGCCGTCAGAGATTGACAGTGGCATTTAACACGAGCCATACATGTAAGGCAGATGTCGTAAAGGTGTTAATTACCTGAGGACCCCCTTCACCACTGTGTCACCCAATATCCTGTGGGCCCCCTCCCCCACTGTGTCACCTCTATTTTCTTGTGGGCCCCCTCCCCCACTATGTCACCTCTATTTTCCTGTGGGCCCCCTCCCCCACTGTGTCACCTCTATTTTCTTGTGGGCCCCCTCCCCCACTGTGTCACCTCTATTTTCTTGTGGGCCCCCTCCCCCACTATGTCACCTCTATTTTCCTGTGGGCCCCCTCCCCCACTATGTCACCTCTATTTTCCTGTGGTCCCCCTCCCCCACTATGTCACCTCTATTTTCCTGTGGGCCCCCTCCCCCACTGTGTCACCTCTATTTTCCTGTGGGCCCCCTCCCCCACTGTGTCACCTCTATTTTCCTGTGGGCCCCCTCCCCCACTGTGTCACCTCTATTTTCCTGTGTGTCCCCTCCCCCACTGTGTCACCTCTATTTTCCTATGGGCCCCCTCCCCCACTGTGTCACCTCTATTTTCCTGTGGGCCCCCTCCCCCACTGTGTCACCTCTATTTTCCTGTGTGTCCCCTCCCCCACTGTGTCACCTCTATTTTCCTATGGGCCCCCTCCCCCACTGTGTCACCTCTATTTTCCTGTGGGCCCCCTCCCCCACTGTGTCACCTCTATTTTCCTGTGGGCCCCCTCCCCCACTGTGTCACCTCTATTTTCCTGTGTGTCCCCTCCCCCACTGTGTCACCTCTATTTTCCTGTGTGTCCCCTCCCCCACTGTGTCACCTCTATTTTCCTGTGGGCCCTCTCCCCCACTGTGTCACCTCTATTTTCCTGTGGGCCCCCTCCCCCACTGTTTCATCTCTATTTTCCTGTGGGCCCCCTCCCCCACTGTGTCACCTCTATTTTCCTGTGGGCCCCCTCCCCCACTGTGTCACCTCTATTTTCCTGTGTGTCCCCTCCCCCACTGTGTCACCTCTATTTTCCTATGGGCCCCCTCCCCCACTGTGTCATCTCTATTTTCCTGTGGGCCCCCTCCCCCACTGTGTCACCTCTATTTTCCTGTGTCCCCTCCCCCACTGTGTCACCTCTGTTTTCCTATGGGCCCCCTCCCCCACTGTGTCACCTCTATTTTCCTGTGGGCCCCCTCCCCCACTGTGTCACCTCTATTTTCCTGTGGGCCCCCTCCCCCACTGTGTCACCTCTATTTTCCTGTGTGTCCCCTCCCCCACTGTGTCACCTCTATTTTCCTATGGGCCCCCTCCCCCACTGTGTCACCTCTATTTTCCTGTGGGCCCCCTCCCCCACTGTGTCACCTCTATTTTCCTGTGGGCCCCCTCCCCCACTGTGTCACCTCTATTTTCCTGTGTGTCCCCTCCCCCACTGTGTCACCTCTATTTTCCTATGGGCCCCCTCCCCCACTGTGTCACCTCTATTTTCCTGTGGGCCCTCTCCCCCACTGTGTCACCTCTATTTTCCTGTGGGCCCCCTCCCCCACTGTTTCATCTCTATTTTCCTGTGGGCCCCCTCCCCCACTGTGTCACCTCTATTTTCCTGTGGGCCCCCTCCCCCACTGTGTCACCTCTATTTTCCTGTGGGCCCCCTCCCCCACTGTTTCATCTCTATTTTCCTGTGGGCCCCCTCCCCCACTGTGTCACTTTTATTTTCCTGTGGGCTAAAGGTACCTTCACCAGTAGCGTAGCTACTGGGGGGGCAGAGGGGGCCATCGCCCCGGGCCCTGTCACATGAAGGGGCCCACTGGGAGCCAGGGCCACTTCTGTGAGGAGGCAGAACACCGCATAGGAGCAGAGCAGTATAATGTCTGCTCCGTCTGATGGAGACTCTGCAAGCTGGCTATTAGCACAGTGGCGGCTGCAGTCTCCCCCCTGCAGTGAATGGTTTCGCCCGTCTGACCTGATCATGAAGCTTTTCCTGGCTGCAGTGCTTTTTCACTCTGTGCACGCTGGGATTGGCTCAGGCACGCTGGGTCCTAGTGCCCACATCTTGTATTTCACCTACACTTCCTGGTCCTGCCTGCAAACTTCATCAGTAAGTGGGGATGGAAGTTATTAGGTTTATTAAATTCAGGTATGTCACTGTGAGACCGTTGGGGTATTGTGGGGGCTGAAAGTGAGTGAGGGGGGACAGGGTACTGAGGGGTGAATGTGAGACCATTTGAGTGCTGTGAGGGCAGAAGGTGGGTGAGGTGGGACAGGGCACTGAGGGGTGGATGTGAGATGATGGGGGTATTGAGGCTGAAGTGGGGGAGGGGGGACAGGGCACTGGGGGCTGAATATTATAATGTTTTGTTCTGATAATATATGTACTTCATCACATGTAATATTTGCTGTCTGGGGAGGCTGGAGATGGGGGTTAGGGGGCTATTGATACATACCACCTGGGTCTTTTATGAGTATTAGTATAAGGAGCCGCATACAGTAACCAAGAGCTGCATCACATTTACAGCACCACTTCCAGGTGCTGACAATCCCCGTCCCCTGCCCCCTGTCTGATACTCACCTTCTGGCGTCTTCATCTGTTTTAGTCTCCGCTCGGCTCCGTCTCCTGCAGTTTGTGACCTGTCCGAGGCTCCAGTGTATCATGCAGCAGCGCAGAGGTCACTAATCAATGTGAGTCTGTGGGAGCCTCGTTCTGGCCTCTTTCTCACTCTCAGGCTATGTGCACACGGTGCGGATTGGCCGCTGCGGATTTGCAGCAGTTTTCCATCTGGTTTACAGTGCCATGTAAACCTATGGAAGACCAAATCCGCAGTGCACATAATACCGCGCGGAAACGCTGCGTTGTATTTTCCGCAGCATGTCAATTCTTTTTGCGGATTCCGCAGCGTTTTACACCTGCTCCTGTATAGGATTCCGCAGGTGGTAAAACGCAGGTGAAATCTGCACAAAATCACAGGAAATCCGCGGTAAATTCGCACACGAATCCGCAACAAGTGCACATAGCCTCATAGTCTTACATTGAGCGCTTGTGACATAGCTTCTAACTTCTGGCCAGTCAGAAGCTGCGCTCACAAGTTTGAGCAGCGGCACTGCAGCAGTGCCACAAAATAGTGAATACGCCGGAGGATGAGTAAATGACCGGGGCATCCAAATCATGACAAGGAGCTGCGGGTCCATCATACTGTGTATAAGGAAGCTGTGAGTCCATCATACTGTGTATAAGGGAGCTGCGGGCCCATCATACTGTGTATAAGGGAGCTGCGGGCCCATCATACTGTGTATAAGGGAGCTGCGGGCCCATCATACTGTGTATAAGGGAGCTGTGGATCCATCATACTGTGTGTGTAAGGGAGCTGTGGGCCCATCATACTGTATATAAGGGAGCTGCGGGCTCATCATACTGTGTATAAGGAAGCTGTGAGTCCATCATACTGTGTATAAGGGAGCTGCGGGCCCATCATACTGTGTATAAGGGAGCTGCGGGCCCATCATACTGTGTATAAGGGAGCTGCGGGCCCATCATACTGTGTATAAGGGAGCTGCGGGTCCATCATACTGTATATAAGGGAGCTGCGGGCCCATCATACTGTATATATAAGGGAGCTGCGGGCCCATCATACTGTGTATAAGGGAGCTGCGGGCTCATCATACTGTGTATAAGGGAGCTGCGGGCCCATCATACTGTGTATAAGGGAGCTGCGGGCCAATCATACTGTGTATAAGGGAGCTGCGGGCCCATCATACTGTGTATAAGGGAGCTGCGGGCCCATCATACTGTGTATAAGGGAGCTGCGGGTCCATCATACTGTATATAAGGGAGCTGCGGGCCCATCATACTGTATATATAAGGGAGCTGCGGGCCCATCATACTGTGTATAAGGGAGCTGCGGGCTCATCATACTGTGTATAAGGGAGCTGCGGGCCAATCATACTGTGTATAAGGGAGCTGCGGGCCCATCATACTGTGTATAAGGGAGCTGCGGGCCCATCATACTGTGTATAAGGGAGCTGCGGGTCCATCATACTGTATATAAGGGAGCTGCGGGCCCATCATACTGTATATATAAGGGAGCTGCGGGCCCATCATACTGTGTATAAGGGAGCTGCGGGCTCATCATACTGTGTATAAGGGAGCTGCGGGCCAATCATACTGTGTATAAGGGAGCTGCGGGCCAATCATACTGTGTATAAGGGAGCTGCGGGTCCATCATACTGTATATAAGGGAGCTGCGGGCCCATCATACTGTATATATAAGGGAGCTGCGGGCCCATCATACTGTGTATAAGGGAGCTGCGGGCTCATCATACTGTGTATAAGGGAGCTGCGGGCTCATCATACTGTGTATAAGGGAGCTGCGGGTCCATCATACTGTGTATAAGGGAGCTGGGGGCCCATCATACTGTGTATAAGGGAGCTGCGGGCCCATCATACTGTGTATAAGGGAGCTGCGGGCCAATCATACTGTGTATAAGGGAGCTGCGGGCTCATCATACTGTGTATAAGGGAGCTGCGGGCCAATCATACTGTGTATAAGGGAGCTGCGGGCCAATCATACTGTGTATAAGGGAGCTGCGGGTCCATCATACTGTATATAAGGGAGCTGCGGGCCCATCATACTG
Organism: Ranitomeya variabilis; assembly: GCF_051348905.1. Classification (NCBI taxonomy): domain Eukaryota; kingdom Metazoa; phylum Chordata; class Amphibia; order Anura; family Dendrobatidae; genus Ranitomeya; species Ranitomeya variabilis. The sequence goes on along the minus strand of NC_135235.1, from coordinate 472,657,737 downwards.
TATATATAAGGGAGCTGCGGGCCCATCATACTGTGTATAAGGGAGCTGCGGGCTCATCATACTGTGTATAAGGGAGCTGCGGGTCCATCATACTGTGTATAAGGGAGCTGGGGGCCCATCATACTGTGTATAAGGGAGCTGCGGGCCCATCATACTGTGTATAAGGGAGCTGCGGGCTCATCATACTGTGTATAAGGGAGCTGCGGGCCCATCATACTGTGTATAAGGGAGCTGCGGGCTCATCATACTGTGTATAAGGGAGCTGCGGGCCAATCATACTGTGTATAAGGGAGCTGCGGGCCAATCATACTGTGTATAAGGGAGCTGCGGGTCCATCATACTGTATATAAGGGAGCTGCGGGCCCATCATACTGTATATATAAGGGAGCTGCGGGCCCATCATACTGTGTATAAGGGAGCTGCGGGCTCATCATACTGTGTATAAGGGAGCTGCGGGTCCATCATACTGTGTATAAGGGAGCTGGGGGCCCATCATACTGTGTATAAGGGAGCTGCGGGCCCATCATACTGTGTATAAGGGAGCTGCGGGCTCATACTGTGTATAAGGGAGCTGCGGGCCCATCATACTGTGTATAAGGGAGCTGCGGGCTCATCATACTGTGTATAAGGGAGCTGCGGGCCCATCATACTGTGTATAAGGAAGCTGTGGGCCCATCATACTGTGTACAGGGGAACTGTGGGGGACATCATACTGTGTATAAGGGAGCTGCGAGCCCATCATACTGTGTATAAGGGAGCTGTGGGCCCATCATACTGTGTATAAGGAAGCTGTGGGCCCATCATACTGTGTATAAGGAAGCTGTGGGCCCATCATACTGTGTATAAGGAAGCTGTGGGCCCATCATACTGTGTACAGGGGAACTGTGGGGGACATCATACTGTTTGATGGGAGCTGCAGACCCATCATACTGTGTATAGGGAACTGTGAAGGCATATTGTGCATATGGGAGCTGTTGGCCCATTACACTGTATATAGGGGAGCTCTGGGGGGCATTATACTTTCTATAGTGGAGTTCTGTCAGCAGTATACTGTGTATAGGGGAGCATTGGGCTCATACTTTCTACAGGGGAGCAGTGGTATCATACTGTGTAGAGGGGAGCAGTGGGAACATCATACTGTGTAAAGGGGAGTTATAGAATCACCATACTGTGTATAGGGGAGCTGTGGGGGCCTTAGACTGTGTATAGGGAAGCTTTAAGCTCACCATACTGTGTATAATGGATCAGTACATGAGGGAACTTAGGGGACATTATTAAATGTAAAGTGGGCACTTAAGCATCATTGTTATAGGGGCACTCAGAGTATTGTGACCATCAAAGTTGCATATTGTCACAATATGGTGGTAAAGTCAATGTTCGTTTTTGTATATAGATTTATTTTCAATAACAGTGCGGTCATATTCTGAGGTTCCCCTATATTCACAATTAGGGTATGTTTCCATTTTCAGGAAACGCTGCGTTTTTGACGCTGCGTTTTTCCGCAGCGTCAAAAACACAGCGTCCAGATGTTACAGCATAGTGGATGGGATTTCATGAAATCCAGACTCCACTATGCGTTAAAAAACGCATGCGTTTTTGCCGCAAAAACGCATGCGCGGTGCGGTTTTTCAAAACGCAGCATGTTGCTACAATGAGCATACACGCAGGTACACCGCAGGTGACCTGCCAGTGACCTCAGGTGCAGTTTTAGTGAGGATTTTACTTGCATAAAATCCTGACCAAAGCCTGAAGCAAACCTGAACGTGGACACGTACCCTTAGAGTGCGCAACCGTAGCTGTAATCAGGGTTAACTGGTTAGGGGCCCACTCAGATGTTTCGCCCCCCTAAGTTGAAACCCTAGCTACGCCTCTGACCTTCACACTAAACGATATCGCTAGCGATCCGTGACGTTTCAGCGTCCTGGATAGCGATATCGTTTAGTTTGACACGCAGCAGCGATCAGGATCCTGCTGTGATATCGCTGGTCGTTGCTGAAAGTTCAGAACTTTATTTGGACATCAGACCGGCGTTTATCGTCAGGTTTGACACCAAAAGCAACGATGCCAGCAATGTTTTACGCTGGTAACCAGGGTAAATATCGGGTTACTAAGCGCAGGGCCGCGCTTAGTAACCCGATGTTTACCCTGGTTACCAGCGTAAAAGTAAAAAAAACAAACAGTACATACTCACCTGCGCGTCCCCCAGCGTCTGCTTCCTGCTCTGACTGAGCGCCGGCCCTAAAGTGAAAGTAAAAGCACAGCGGTGACGTCACCGCTCTGCTGTTAGGGCCGGCGCTCACACAGTACAGGAAGCGGACGCCGGGGGACGCGCAGGTGAGTATGTAGTGTTTGTTTTTTTTACTTTTACGATGGTAACCAGGGTAAACATCGGGTTACTAAGCGCGGCCCTGCGCTTAGCAACCCGATGTTTACCCTGGTTAATGTGAAGGTACCTTTACTGAGAGAGGGAAAGGGGAACCACAGTAAAATAGAGGTGGTTGACACAATGGGGGAGGGGACCCACAAGAAAATTAGAATATCACTGTGGGCCCCCTTCCCTATGTCACCTTTAGGATGCATGGGGCCCCCTCCCCTAACTGCCTCTGTGGCCAGAGATCTACTCAGGGTGCAGGCATCATATAGTTCTGTACTTACAGTCACACTGAATGCAGCTATAATCGGACTCCCTCTGCTCCACTGCACAATACATGGCCGTGCTCTGTGCTGCTTGGGTAGGACTGCTGACCAATCACAGCTCACACAAAGAAAACTAACGCTGATTGGCTGAATTGCAGCCAATCAGCGTTTACACTGCTACCCAGGGCTTTGTGGAAGAGGAGCAGAGATACGCAGCACAGGAGACAGGTGACTGCGGGACAACTGTTGTGTGCGTGTCTCCTCTCAGACTCAGCCTCACAGCCAGCTGTTCTGCTGACTGTGCTGGCTGAAGTGAGGGTCGGCACACACACACAACTCCTGGCAGAGTAAGGGTATGTGCACACGTCCGGATTTCTTTCAGAAATTTCCTGAAGAAAACCGGAAATTTTCTGCAAGAAATCCGCATTTTTTTTTTAACGTTTTTTTTGCGGTTTTTTTTCACGTTTTTTTAGCATTCTGCAAGCGTAATTAGCTTGCAGAATGCTAAAGTTTTCCAAGCGATCTGTAGCATCACTTGGAAAACTGACTGACAGGTTGGTCACACTTGTAAAACATAGCGTTTGACAAGTGTGACCAACTTTTTACTATAGATGCTGCCTATGCAGCATCTATAGTAAAAGATAGAATGTTTAAAAATAATAAAAAAAATAAAAAAAATGGTTATACTCACCTGCAGGCGTCCGTTCCTATAGATGCCGGTGTGGTTCAGGACCTTCATGACGTCGCAGTCACATGACCGGTCTCGACCAATCACAAGACCGTGACGTCATCGCAGGTCCTTCACCGCACACCAGCTATAGAAACCGAAGCGGCAGCATGCAGCGGAGAGGCGGGAAGACATCGAAGGTGAGTATAGGACTATTTTTTATTTTAATTCTTTTTTTTGGACCAATTATATGGTGCCCAGTCTCCTCTCCTCCACCCTGGGTACCAACCGCACATAATCTGCTTACTTCCCGCATGGTGTGCACAGCCCCGTGCGGGAAGTAAGCAGATCAATGCACTCCTAGGTGTGCGGAATCCCCTGCAATTCCGCATTTTAATGAACATGTTGCTTTTTTTTCCACGATGCGATTTTTTCGCAGAAAAAAAGGCTACATTTGCACAAAAAATGCAGAATACACTGAAAATAATGGGAGGCATATGTTAGCGTTTTTTTCTCGTTTTTATCACGTTTTTATAGCGAAAAAACGCGAAAAAACGCGAAAAATACTGAACGTGTGCACATGGCCTAATAGAAGCCGGCAGCGGCAGCAGGTGATGTGAAGGAGCTGCGCCTGCACTTCCCATCACCTGTGCAGTCTGCCAGCCGCTGCCGGCTATACAATAAAGTGCGTCCTGCCCCCCGCAGCTATGAGCATGCAGGGCAGGCACAAATGAAGGAGGCTGGGGCTGGGGGCGGGGCCCACCGGAGGATTCTCCGGTGTCCCGGTGCCCCAGTCCGACAGTGAGTAGATCACTAAAGGTACCGTCACACTCAGCAACGCTGCACCGATATAGACAACGAGCTGATCGCTGCAGCGTTGCTGTTTAGGTCGCTGGGGAGCTGTCAGACAGCTCTCTCCAGCGACCATCTATCAGGGGAACGACTTCGGCATCGTTGAAACTGTCTTCTGTCTCCCGAAGTCCCCCTGCAGCACCCGGGTAACCAGGGTAAATATCGGGTTACTAAGCGCAGGGCCGCGCTTAGTAACCCGATATTTACCCTGGTTACCATTGTAAAAGTGAAATAAAAAACACTACATACTCACCTTCTGATGTCTGTCACGTCCCCCGGCGTCCACAGTGTTACGCGCTGCTGCACAGAGCTTCCTGCACTGAATGTGTCAGCGCCGGCAGTAACAGAGCACAGCGGTGACGTCACCGCTGTGCTCTGCTTTACGGCCGGCCGGCGCTGACACATTCAGTGCAGTGAAGCCGCCGGCGGGGGACGTGACAGACATCAGAAGGTGAGTATGTAGTGGGGTTTTTTTTACTTTTACAATGGTAACCAGGGTAAATATTGGGTTACTAAGCGCGGCCCTGCACTTAGTAACCCGATGTTTACCCTGGTTACAAGTGAACACATAGCTGTATTGGCATCACACACGCCGATACAGCGATGACAGCGGGTGATCAAGCGACGAAATAAAGTTCTGGACTTCTAGCTCCGACCAGCGATATCACAGCGGGATCCAGATCGCTGCTGCGTGTCAAACACAACGAGATCGCTATCCAGGACGCTGCAACGTCACGGATCGTCATCGTTCTCGCTGCAAAGTCGCTTAGTGTGACGGTACCTGTTATGATCCGGTGGTAGGATCTCAAAACTGACCAGGCACATATGACCTGAATATAAGGACAAGTTCTGGGGAGGTGGAAGCTATACTGACCGCAATCCTGATCCTATCCACACACACTAAAGGCAGCCGTGGAGCGTTACCTGAAAACCTAGACGCCTCTTCACAGCCTGAGAAACTGACTACCCCTAGAGAGAAAGCAAAGACCTCACTTGCCTCAGAGAAATAACCCCAAAGTTTTAAAGAGCCCCCCACAAATAATAACGGTGAGTTAAGGGGAAAACACAAACGTAGAAATGAAACAGGTTGAGCAAATGAGGCCCTCTACACTAGATAGATAGATAGAAAATAGATAGGAGTCTGTGCGGTCAGTACAAAAACTATCAAAAATAAGCCACGCAGAGAATGCAAGAACCCCCACACCGACTCACGATGTGGGGGGAGCGCACTCTGCACCCCAGAACTAACCAGCAAGCAAAAAATCACATAAAAGCAAGCTGGACTAAACTCATATACTGAGAAACGTTTTCAAGGAAATAATGAGCAAAATGAACAAGCAAACTTAGCTTCTCCAGCCGGAGACTGGTCACAAGGAATATTCAGGAGAGCTCAGAATCCAGACTGAATACACCGACAGCAGGCAACAAGTGAAGGTCCAGGTGAATTAAATAGGCCCAGCAAAGCAGGAAATGAAGCAGCTGAACCTAGCCAAGACCAGCCATATAGCTAAAGGCCACCAGAGGGAGCCCAAGAACAAATTCACACAGTATCACTCATGACCACAGGAGGGAGCCCGAGAACGGAATTCACAACAGGTACCTTAACAGATCACCATACAGTATCATGTTATCAGCAGCACATCTACAGTTTACAATGGCGATGTGCTGCTGAGAACAATGATTTTTGTTCCGGCATAAACAATCCAATCACTCGATGAAGATGCAGCATTTTACTTGTTTAGTATAATACACCCCATAGTCCCCCACATATTATAATGTGCCCCATAGTCCTGCATATAGTATAATACACTCCTCAGTCCTCCATATAGTATTATACACTTCCCATAGTCTTCCATATAGTATAATACACTCCTCATAGCCCTCCATATATTAAAATACACTGCTCAGTCCTCCACATAGTATAATACACTTCTCATAGTCCTCCATATAGTATAATACACTCCTCACAGTGCTCCATATAGTATAATGCACCACCATAGTCATCTATGTAGTACAATTCATTTCCCATAGTATCAGGCACCCCATAGTTTTTCATATAGTATGGTGTATTCCCCATAGTCCTTGATACAGTATAATGCAGCCCACATATAGAATAATGCAGCCACCACCCCACAGAGTATAATGCAGCCACCCCACAGAGTATAAAGCAGCCACCCCACAGAGTATAATGTAACTCCCCATAGAATATAATGCAGCCCCCCTCATATAGTATAATGTAGCCCCCTCATAGAGTATGATGCAATCACCCCTCATAGAATATGAATATAATACAGCCCCCCATAGAATATAATGTAGCCACGAATAGAATATAATACAGCCCACCTCCCCATAGAATATAATGTAGCCCCATCAAAGAGTATGATGCAATCATCCCTCATAAAATCTAATACAGCCCCATAGAATATAATGTAGCCCACCATAGAATATAATACAGCCCACCTCCCCATTAACCAGATGTTTTTGGCTAATTCAATATTTGAGACATTTCAAAATGTTACAAAATATTTGCTCAGTTTTTCTCCAGTACCCTAATAGAGTGCAAAATATACAAAAATATGTATATTTTATGTAGTAGACATGTGAAAGCTTACTGAACGGGTTGTTCAACATTTTACTCAAAATCGGTGCAAAGAAGCAAAATATTTTTTCATTTGTGCCCAATCCATGAAACATAGTGCAACATTTTGATTAATTTGGTACAAAATCCACCAGCGCAAGAAGACAGACGAGAGAAAACTACAACTTGAAAAAAGACACAATGAATGCGGGCGATCAAAAAAATTACGATGTATTAAGGTGTAAGTGAACAATTACATCCCCAATATCCTGGATCTAAACTAAATTCATTGTGTACACCTATTACTGGAAGAAGATCTTATAACTTAGAGTGGAATTGTTTTTCTTCCAGGTAAATATTTTCCTCTTCTATTTCTGCTCATCCTGAGGAAGTGGTTCAAAGACCTTGCTATTTATATAACCCTGGGAACACTCACATTGTACATACTGTAGATACTGTACTAATGTAGGACTCTGGTTTGTAGACATCATGTCACTGGAATCTGGATTTTATAGCATAAACTAATGGTATGTACATTATATAAAGGTGCTCTAATGCTGAAAAAATCCTTATTTTTCTTGTAGAAATCTGTTTTGCGGTTTTAGAGAAATCCATATGTGAAACTGTATGCTAATGAGCTGTAAGTGCAGTAGTTGGGCAGTGCACTTACAACTCCCCGACCTCTCTGGCATTTCCCTGCCCACTGCCTGCCTCCTGTCTCTGACAAGTGACTCATGTTTCAGTCACCTCTCAGTCAGTCAGTGACTGTAGGTAGGCAGCTGGCGTAGAATAGGGAGAGAAGTGGGAGAGCTGTAAGTGCAGTGTCTGCCCATTGCACTTGGAAATCATTAACATACAATTTAACCTATGGATTTTTCTATAACAGTAAAACAGATTTCTACAAGAAAGTTAAGGATTTACTCAGCATTAAAGGGAACTTGTCAGCAGGATTGTGCTCAGTAACCTACAGACAGTGTCAGGTCGGTGCCATTACACTGATTGCAATGATACCTTGGTTGATGAAATCCATCTTGTGGTTGTTGTGTAATCTTTATTTTCAGTTTTGAGTCAATGATAGGCTCGTGCTTCGGGGCGGCCTGTGGCTGTTCTTCATGTGGTGTTCTGATTAAGTATTCATGTGTGTGGCTTCTGACAGGTCACTGATCCCTCAGTGACATGTTGCCTAGTTTACATAATGAATATAATATACATATAAATCTTAGGGAAAAAAATCCTCTTGTGCAGGCAGGGACCGGCCGTGGCACCAGCTCTGCAGCATGATCGCATATGTAATGTAATCCGCTTGAAAATTACACCGGCTGCGCCTTCACAGTAGCAGCTTTCGGTGATCCAGTAGCTGCTACTGCGCAGGTGCCGGCGGCACCATGTTTGTAGGGCAAAAAAAATCCCCCTCCAAGATGGTGCGACTGCGCAGTAACAGCAATCACTGATAGCTGCTAATGTGCAGGCACCAGTGGCGGCATCTTGCTGGAGGAAAAAAATTAAATTCCTCCTCCAAGATGGCCATCTTGTTAGAGAAAAAAAAAGGGTTAAATCACCTTAGAGAGAAGTGGCAAATCTTTGCAAGTATTTTAGACAAATCTTTCCCTTAGGTGCCTTCAATACTTTTACTAACTAACAAACCACCCAGACTCACTAATCAGCAACACAATATTGATCCAACAACTTCCCTTCCTCCCCTATCTTTATATCTTAGATTATCAGCAGTATAACGATATGTTCACATGTAGCATTTTTGCAGAGTACTTTATGCAGCTTATTTGGTGTGTAAAATACTTAGCATTTTCCAGTACCAGCATAACCAGAATTCTGGAATCTCATACACAAGCAGCGTTTTTTTCTGTGCAAATTTTAAGCCTTAGATAATAAATGTGGATAGTGGCACTAGTATATAGGAAGAACTAGCTACAAAATAACATAACAGCTACAGTAGTCTCAAGAGTTAAACAGTATGAAAATAAGATATATTTCCTTTATAGTTCACTTCCAGGGAGGGGAACAGAAAGGAGGAACGACGGGAGCAGGAGTCATACGGGAGAGAGGGGCCCAGTATGCCAGTGCTATCACTATACTAATTGATGGATTGTTGTAGGGCCCAGATGGAGTGAGATTTTTTTTTTATAGCTTTGCTGCATTTTTGCCAATTTCAGCGTTTGTGCAGCGTTTTTAAATGAATCGATGGAAAACACAAGTAAAAACGATAGAAAAAAAGCATATAAAAAAGCAACAAAAATACATATATTGTATGCAATGTATGAACATACCCTTAATGTGTTAAATGGTTTAACCTCTGTTGAAAACTGTTAGGGTATGTGCACACGCTGCGGATTTTGCTGCGGATCCGCAGCGGATTTGACGCTGCAGATCCACAGCAGTTTTCCCAAAGTTTACAGTACCATGTAAACCTATGGGGAAAAAAACCCGCTGTGCACATGCTGCGGAAAATTCCACGCGGAAACGCAGCGGATTATTTTCCGCAGCATGTCAATTCTTTGTGCGGATTCCGCAGCGGTTTTCAACCAGCACCAATAGGAAAGTGCAGTTGAAAACCCGCAGAGGAATCCGCAGAAGAAACCGCGAGAAAATCCGCAGTGAAAACTGCAGTGGTTTTGCACTGCGGATTTTCCAAATCCGCTGCGGAAAAATCCGCAGCAGAATAAGCAACGTGTGCACATACCCTTAGGCTATGTGCAAACAGCGAATATTAGACACCAGCACAGCCACCGGGTTTTCCCCAGTGGCTTTGCTGGTGGTCTTGCCTTCATTCTTGTGGTGGCCACATCGTTGATGTCTTTCATTCTGCACTGTGAAGTATAGAGAGCGGGTGGCTTTTCAGTGGAAATCTTCAGATGAACACTGTAATGTTGGTTTGATATTGCTGTGCAGTATGTTCATTCTATGGGGTGCTTTTGAGGTGCTTTTCTACATGATATGTGAACAGGCTTAGTATTGTTTAACATTTCCCCAGCTTGGGGTTCCTTCTTGGCAATTTAGCCAAAGGTTAATAGCTAAACATCTGATAAAACTGTTTGAAACTTAAAAAAACTACTTTTATCTGTATGACTCAAGTGTATGCAAGATGATTGCAATTTCTTCCCACTTACATATTTTCCAATATGAGCACCTGTTATTACAGATACGACTAGCAAACAGTCCCGGAAGGTCCCTGGACTATGGTTCCCTAGTATATAGCCACGCAGTTTCGGTGGAGATCTTCCTCCAAGAAGCAATGGGGAGAGTATGCTACTTAATTTTTTTTTCTGCTTGATTTGTGCTGAATCTGATTGTATAAAAAACTTGCAAGACTTTGTATGAAACCATAATCATAAGGCTCCTTCACTTTATGGTACCTCCATCACAATACTGTATCATACCCATAACTGAGGTGACCATTGGAAGTACATACCTGAGCACTGGGGGCTTCATCGCCTTCACTTACAATGGGTGATTCAAAGTTGTTGCTGCTTTCAGTTTCTCGAACTGCATCTGGTATTTCTTCTTGGCACTGATTTCTCAATGGTATACCAATGCTCCTGGCATGACTGCTGAAGGCATTGAAATCATTAGACCCTTGAAGACTGGAGAAATCATCCACCATTTGGGCAAGAATACTGTTCTTGCAAAGTCTTGGCGAGGAGTCTGGTCGAAACGAGGAGCGACACTGTGGACAGGAGCTGGGTATTCCTTGCAGAGACCAACACTGTGTAATGCATATCAAGCAGAACGTGTGCCCACAGGGAATAGTGACTGGTTCCCGAAACAGGTCCAAGCAGACAGGGCAATACAAATATTCAGAGCAGAGGAAGGCAACAGTGGCCATGTTACACGATGTGAGGACACAATGCTGGAGAGGGTAGGAAGTTCTGGGACAATGGGAGGATATAGCTTTTTTTTCTTTACTCCTCCTCCAACACACCAAACCTTTCTAGAGATATGAACAGAGACATCTGTGTGGCCATGTATAGACCGTACAAGTGATCCTTCAGCTAGTCGTGTCTCTAGATTATCCTAAATTTGCTGAAACTTGCATAAAGTTTTATTCATTGAGAAGAGAATAAAATATTTTTCACACCATTAACATCTTTCCACCATCGGGTCCTTAGACTACTTACAATATCATCTGTTCTATACACGGAGCCACATGCTGAGAGGAAGGATGAATCACTATTCATTATCACTAGACTAATGTGGATACATCTGTAAAATGTATCTACGGAAACATCTAGCAACAGAGAAAATCCACAAACCACAATCAGGAATTCAGTGACAGACTAACCTAAGAGAGAACATCTGTCTTGTACATGCAGATCTATTTTTTTGTTGGCATATTTTAGAGCAGAAGGAATTAAGCAGATTAATATATACTGTAGTTTGTGGGAAAATGTCATTGACTCACTTTGTACAAGGGTGAGTCAAAAATTGTTCCACACTCTGATTATATTCAAATTTCTGTGTCCGAACTGTCTCATCAGCGCTTTTCATACAAGGTCCCTGTTTCTCCAGTCACTGCTGTGCAGGTTTAACTGTTACATCAGTTCATTTGTGAGAAACCTGAGAAATTTTTAGGCTCAGCCTAAAATACCTTTCATAAGGGAATGCGAAAACTTATTTGCAGATGAACATAGGGTATTGAAAAGCAGGGATATTATGTTGAAAAATAATGTAATTTTCTTTTTGAGAAAATTGATTCAAATAAATTCTACAGCGAGAGTACGATTTTAACTGGCTGTCAATTTATTTGTTTAATTCCCTACTTTTTGATGTTTAAGTAGGACCTACTTAATTGTCGAAAGCTGTAACACAGGAAAGTCTGTCAATTACTCTATGGAACTAACCCATTGCTGCCTAAGCCTTAAAAGATCAAGGAATTAAATAATGAGTTACATTGTACAGGTGCATCTCACAAAATAAGAATATCGTCAAAAAGTTAATTTATTTCAGTTCTTCAATACAAAAAGTGAAACTCATATATTAGTCATTACAAACTGAGTGATATATTTCAAGTGTTTATTTCTGTCAGTGTTGATGATTATGGCTAACAGCCAATGAAAACCCAAACGTCATTATCTCAGTAAATTAGAATACTTTATAACACCAGCTTGAAAAAATGATTTTAAAATCCGAAATGTTGGCCTACTGAAATGTAGGTTCAGTGAATGCCGTCAATACTTTGTCGGGGCTCCTTTTGCATCAATTACTGCATCAATGCGACGTGGCATGGAGGCGATCAGCCTGTGGCACTGCTGAGGTGTTACGGAAGCCCAGGTTGCTTAGAAAGCAGCTTTCAGCTCATCTGCATTGTTTGGCCTGGTGTCTCATCTTCCTCTTGACAATACCCCATAGATTCTCTATGGGGTTAAGGTCAGGCAAGCTTTCTGGCCAATCAAGCACAGTGATACTGTTGTTTTTAACCCCTTCCTGACCTGTGACACAGCGTATGCGTCATGAAAGTTGGTGCCAATCTGACCTGTGATGCATATGCTGTCAGGTGAAAGGGTTAACTGTAATTTCACCCGACCTACAGGGACAGGGGGAGTGGTACTTCAGCCCGGGGGGGTCGCTTCACCCCCCGTGGCTACGATCGCTCTGATTGGCTGTTGAAAGTGAAACAGCCAATCAGAGCAATTTGTAATATTTCACCTATGAAACGTGGTGAAATATTACAATCCAGCCATGGCCGATGCTGCAATATCATCAGCCATGGCTGGAAACCCTGATCTGCCCCCGCCACTGATCTCCTCCCCAGTCCTCCATCCTGTCCTGTAATGTGCTCCGCTCCCCTCCGTCCGCCTGTTCGCTCCCCTCTGTCCTCCTGTCCGCTCCATCCTCCTGTCCTCTCCCCCCGTCCTCCTGTCTGCTCCCCCCGCAGTCCGATCTCACCCCCCCACTGTCCGATCCCACCCCCGCATACTTACCGACCTCTGGTGTCCCTCCCCAGTGTCTGTCCGTCTTCTTCATGGGCGCCGCCATCTTCCAAAATGGTGGGCGCATGCGCAGTGCGCCCACCGAATCTGCCGGCCGGCAGATTCGTTCCAGGTACATTTTGATCTGTGATAGGTTCTATCACAGCGATCAAAATAAAAAAATAGTAAATGAACCCCCCCTTTATCACCCCCATAGGTAGGGACAATAATAAAATAAAGAAAATATATTTACTTTTATTTTTCCACTAGTTAGGGTTAGAACTAGGGTTAGGGTTAGGGTTAGAGTTAGAACTAGGGTTAGGGCTAGAATTAGGGTTAGAACTAGGGTTAGGGTTAGAACTAGGGTTAGGGTTAGAACTAGGGTTAGAATTAGGGTTAGAATTAGGGTTAGAATTAGGCTATGAGCACACGGTGCGGATTTGGCTGCCGGTCAGCAGTGGATTGGCCGATGCGGATTCGTAGCAGTTTTCCATCAGGTTTACAGTACCATGTAAACCTATGGAAAACCAAATCTGCTGTGACCATGGTGCGGAAAATACCGAGCGGAAACGCTGCGTTGTATTTTCCGCAGCATGTCAATTCTTTGTACGGATTCCACAGTGTTTCACACCTGTTCCTCAATAGAAATCCGCAGGTGAAATCCACACAAAAAATACTGGAAATCCGCTGTAAATCCACAGGTAAAAGGCAGTGCGGAAAAATCTCACACGAATCCGCAACGTGGGCACATAGCCTTAAGGTTAGGGTTGGAATTAGAGTTAGGGTTGGAATTAGGGTTAGGTTTGGAAATAGGGGTAAGATTAGGCTTGTGGTTAGGGTTATGGTTAGGATTAGGGGTGTGTTGGGGTTAGGGTTGTGGGTAGGGTTGGGATTAGGGTTAGGGTTGGGATTAGGGTTGGGATTAGGGGTGTGTTGGGGTTAGGGTTGTGGTTAGGGCTGTGTTGGGGTTAGGGTTATGCTAGAGTTGGGATTAGGGTTAGGGATGTGTTGGGGTTAGTGTTGGAGTTAGAATTGAGGGGTTTCCACTGTTTAGGCATATAAGGGGTCTCCAAACGCAACATGGCGCCACCATTGATTCCAGCCAATCTTGTGTTCAAAAAGTCAAAAGGGGCTCCCTCCCTTCCGAGCCCCGACATGCGCCCAAACAGTGGTTTACCCAAACATATGGGGTATCAGCGTACTCAGGAAAAATTGTACAACAACTTTGGGGGTCTAATTTCTCCTGTTACCCTTGGGAAAATAACAAAATGGGGGCTAAATATTATTTTTGTGGGAAAAAATTATTTTTTATTTTCACGGCTCTGCATTATAAACTTCTGTGAAGCACTTGGGGGTTCAAAGTGCTGACCAAACATCTAGATAAGTTCCTTGGGGGTCTAGTTTCCAAAATGTTGTCACTTGTGGGGGGTTTCTAATGTTTAGGCACATCAGGGGCTCTGCAAATGCAACGTGGCGCCCGCAGACCATTCCATCAAAGTCTGCATTTCAAAACGTCACTACTTCCCTTCCGAGCCCCGACGTGTGCCCAAACAGTGGTTTACCCCCACATATGGGGTATCAGTGTACTCAGGATCAACTGGGAAACAACTATTGGGGTCCACTTTCTCCTGTTACCCTTGTGAAAATAAAAAATTGCTTGCTAAAACATTATTTTTGAGGAAAGAAAAATTATTTTTTATTTTCACGGCTCTGCGTTGTAAACTTCTGTGAAGCACTTGGGGGTTCAAAGTGCTCACCACATATTTAGATAAGTTCCTTGGGGGGTTTAGTTTCCAAAATGGGGTCACTTGTGGGGGGTTTCCACTGTTTAGGCACATCAGGGGCTCTGCAAATGCAATGTGACGCCCGCAGACCATTCCATCAAAGTCTGCATTTCAAAACGTCACTACTTCCCTTCTGAGCCCTGATGTGTGCCAAAACAGTGGTTTACCACCACATATGGGGTATCAGCATATTCAGGACAAACTGGACAACACCTTTTGGGGTCCAATTTCTCCTGTTACTCTTCTGAAAATAAAAAATTGCGGACTTAAAAAATAATTTTTGAGGAAAGAAAAATGATTGTTTATTTTCACGGCTCTGCGTTATAAACTTCTGTGAAGCACTTGGGGGTTTAAAGTGGTCACCACACATCTAGATTAGTTCCTTGGGAGGTCTAGTTTCCAAAATGGGGTCACTTCTGGGGGAGCTCCAATGTTTAGGCACACAGTGGCTCTCCAAACACGACATGGTGTCCGCTAATGATTGGAGCTAATTTTTCATTCAAAAAGTCAAATGGCGCTCCTTCCCTTCCGAGCCCTGACGTGTGCCCAAACAGTGGTTTACCCCCACATGTGAGGTATCAGTGTACTCAGGAGAAATTGCCCAACACATTTTAGGATCCATTTTATCCTGTTGCCCTTGTGAAAATGAAAAAATTGAGGCTAAAAGAAGTTCTTTGTGAAAAAAAAGTACTTTTTCATTTTTACGGATCAATTTGTGAAGCACCTGGGGGTTCAAAGTGCTCACTATGCATCTAGATAAGCTCCTTGGGGGGTCTAGTTTCCAAAATGGGGTCACTAGTGGGGGAGCTCCAATGTTTAGGCACACAGGGGCTCTCCAAACGCGACATGGTGTCCGCTAAGGATTGGAGCTAATTTTTCATTCAAAAAGTCAAATGGCGCTCCTTCCCTTCCGAACCCTGCCGTGTGCCCAAACAGTGGTATACCCCCACATATGAGGTATCAGTGTACTGAGGATAAATTGCCCAACACATTTTAGGATCCATTTTATCCTGCTGCCCATGTGAAAAAGAAAAAATTGAGACTAAACTAATTTTTTTGTGAAAAAAAAGTACTTTTTCATTTTTACAGATCAATTTGTGAAGTACCTGGGGGTTGAAAGTGCTCACTATGCACCTAGATAAGCTCCTTGGGGGGTCTAGTTTCCAAAATGTGGTCACTTGTGGGGGAGCTCCAATGTTTAGGCACACAGGGGCTCTCCAAACGCGACATGGTATCCGCTAACTATTGGAGCTAATTTTTCAGTCAAATGGCGCTCCTTCCCTTCCGAGCCCTGCCGTGTGCCCAAACAGTGGTTTACCCCCACATATGGGGTATCGGCGTACTCAGGACAAATTGTACAATAGCTTTTGGGGTCCAGTTTCTCCTTTTACCCTTGGGAAAATAAAAAAAATTGTTGCTAAAATATCATTTTGTGACTAAAAAGTTAAATGTTCATTTTTTCCTTCCATGTTGCTTCTGCTGCTGTGAAGCACCTGAAGGGTTAATAAACTTCTTGAATGTGGTTTTGAGCACCTTGAGGGGTTCAGTTTTTAGAATGGTGTCACTTCTGGGTATTTTTAGCCACATAAACCCCTCAAACTGACTTCAAATGTGAGGTGGTTCCTAAAAAAATGGTTTTGTAAATTTTGTTGTAAAAATGAGAAATTGCTTGTCAAATTTTAACCCTTATAACTTCCTAGCAAAAAAAAATTTTGTTTCCAAAATTGTGCTGATGTAAAGTAGACATGTGGGTAATGTTATTTATTAACTATTTTGTGTCACAAAACTCTCTCGTTTAACAGAATAAAAATAAAAAATTTGAAAATTGCTAAATTTTAGCCAAATTTCCATTTTTTTCACAAATAAACGCAAAAATTATCGACCTAAATTTACCAGTAACATGAAGCCCAATATGTCACGAAACAACTCACCCGACCTTAACCCCATAGAGAATCTATGGAGTATTGTCAAGAGGAAGATGAGAGACACCATACCCAACAATGCAGACGAGATGAAGACTGCTATCAAAGCAGCCTGGGCTTCCATAACACCCCAGCAGTGCCACAGGCTGATCGCCTCCATGCCACTTCGCATTGATGCAGTAATTGATGCAAAAGGAGCCCCGACCAAGTATCGGGTGCATTTACTGAATATACATTTCAGTAGGCCAACATGCTATTATGTGCCACTGAAAACATCCACTGTGTTTATTTTAGCAATATTACCTTTTATCATGCTGTAGCAGCACATCTTCAGTGCTGGATCCAGCTCTCATGGGGTTAATCGACATTTTCCTTTCTCCTGAGTTATTGTGCTCTAATACAACAAGTTCCATGATGCATTGCACTGGCCACTAAGCTCAAATCTACCACACCCACTCCAAAACACACCCAAACCCCTCCCTCCTCTATCTTCAAAAAGATTTGTGATGTAATTTCTGTCCAACCTCCTCTTTTACATTTGTCCAACCAACACTCCATTACACACAGATAAATAGATAGATATGGGATGGATGGATGGATAGATAGATATGTATCTATATGTCTATGTCTATTTACATAGATATGTCCATATCCATGTTTCTAAACCCCTTCACCCCTGGAGCTTTTTTCGTTTATCGCTCCCCTTTTTTCCAGAGCTATAATTTTTCCGTCAATATGGCCATGTGAGGGCTTATCTTTTGCAGGACAAGTTCTACTTTTGAACGACACCATTGGTTTTACCATGTCGTGTAACAGAAAATGTGGAAAAAATTCAAAGTGCGATGAAATTACAAAAAAAGTGCAATCCCACACTTGTTTTTTGCTTGGCTTTTTTGCTAGGTTCACTAAATGCTAAAGCTGTGTGCACACATTGCAGATTTGATTCCAGATCCGCAGGGTTTTTTGCTGCACAGAATTGCATCAAATCTGCAGTGTAGTGCACAACAACCAATGTAAGTCTATGGGAGCCGCAGATTTGTTGTGCACATGCTGCGGAAAAAGCCGCACCAAAATGCAGCTTTTTTTTCCGCATCATGTCACTTCTTTTGTGCCGAACTGCAGCGTTTCTGCACCCTTAGACTTTCATTGAGTCTTGCACATCCGCAGCAAAACCGCAGATGTAAAAAAGATCTGCAGTTCTGCTGCGGATGTGGGTCCGAGAAACGTTGCAGAAAAACTGCACCAAAAACTGCATCAAAACCGCACCAAATACTGCATCAAAACCGCACCAAAAACTGCATCAAAACCGCACCAAAAACTGCATCAAAACTGCACCAAAAACTGCATCAAAACCGCACCAAATACTGCATCAAAAACACATGAAAACTGCACCAAAAACTGCATCAAAACCGCACCAAAAACTGCATCAAAACCGTACCAAAAACTGCATCAAAACTGCATGAAAACCGCACCAAAAACTGCATCAAAACCGCACCAAAAACACATCAAAACTGCACCAAAAACACATCAAAACCGCACCAAAAACTGCATCAAAACTGCACCAAAACCACATGAAAACTGCACCTAAAACTGCATCAAAACCAAACCAAAAACTGCATCAAAACCGCACCAAAAACACATCAAAACTGCACCAAAAACACATCAAAACCGCACCAAAAACTGCATCAAAACTGCACCAAAACCACATGAAAACTGCACCTAAAACTGCATCAAAACCAAACCAAAAACTGCATCAAAACCGCACCAAAAACTGCATCAAAACTGCATGAAAACCACACCAAATACTGCATCAAAACTGCACCAAAAATGCATCAAAACTGCACCAAAAACGCATCAAAACTGCACCAAAAACTGCATCAAAACCACAGCAAAACTGCAGTAAAAATTGCATCAAAACTGCACCAAGAACTGCATCAAAAACACATCAAAACCGCACCAAAAACTGCATCAAAAGCTGCATCAAAACCGCACCAAAAACTGCATCAAAACCGCACCAAAACTGCATCGAAACTGCACCAAAAACCGCATCAAAACTGCACCAAAACTGCATCAAAATGGCATCAAACACATCAAAACTGCACCAAAAACGCCATAAAAACCGCAGCAAAACTGCATCAAAACCGCAGCAAAAACTGCATCAAAAAAGCACTAAGAACTGCATCATAAACACATTAAAACTGCACCAAAAACTGCATCAAAACTGCACCAAAAACTGCATCAAAAACTGCATCAAAACCGCACCAAGAACTGCATCAAAACTGCATCAAAACCGCACCAAAAACTGCATCAAAACTACACCAAAAACTGCATCAAAACCACCAAAAACTGCATTAAAAAAGCATCAAAAACCTGAATCAAAACCACGCAAAAAAATGCACTAAATACTGCAGCAAAAACTGCATCAAAACTGCACCAAAAACTGCATCCAAACCGCACAAAAAACCTGCATCAAAACCGCCCAAAAACTGTGAAAAAAATGCATAAAAAACGCAGCTGCGTTTTCTGCAAGGAGATGCAGATTTTTGGCAGAAAATTCTGCACCCAAATCTGCAACGTGTGCACACAGCATAAAACTGACCTACCATTATGATTCTCCAGGTGATTACGAGTTCATAGACAGCAAACACGTCTAGGTTATTTTTTATCTACGTGGTGAAAAAAAATTGCAAACTTTGCTAAAAAAAAAATAATAATTGCGCCATTTTCCGATACCCGTAGCGTCTATATTTTCTGAGATATCGGGTTGGGTGAGGGCTAATTTTTTGCACGCCGAGCTGACGTTTTTAATGATACCACTTTTGTGCAGATATGTTCTTTTGATCGCCCGTTATTGCATTTTAATGTAATGTCGCGGCGATCAAAAAAACCATAATTTTGGCTTTTGATTTTTTTTTCTCGCTACGCCGTTTAGCGATCATGTAAATTTTTGTTGTTGTATTGAAAACAGCTGACATGTTGCGGCTTTGAAGTGGGCTCACCGCCGAAGCCCACCTCAAAGCGGGGGATACTGCCAGCTGACGGAATAGTACGAAAGGGGTTAATGAACAATATGTTTCAGTTAAAAAAAAAATGGCATGGCTCCCGCACAAATTTCTGCGCCAGAGGGGGAAAGCCGACGGCCGGGGGCCAATATTTGTAGCCTGCTATGAATATCAGCCTGCAGCTGTCTGCGTAGCCTTTACTGGCTCTTAAAATAGGGGGACCCCACCAAAAAATGATGTGGGGTCCCCTATATTTTATAGCCAGAAAGGCTACGCAGACAGCTGCAGGCTGATATTCATAGCCTAGAGAGGGGCCATGGATATTGGCCCCCCCGGCTACAAATACCAGTCCGCAGCCGCCCCAATTCTGGCACTTAGCCTCTCTCTTCCCACCGAGTAGTGGTGGGATATGGGGTAATAAGGGGTTAATGTCACCTTGCTATTGTAAGGTGACATTAAGCTGGGTTAATAATGGAGAGGCGTCAATAAGATGCCTATCCATTATTAATCCTAGAGTAGTGAAAGAGTTAAAAATAAACTAAAAGACACATCCAGAAAAAGTATTTTAATATTCTTCATTTAACCATACTTGCCATACTTCAGCGCCTGCAAAAAACGTAAAATAATAAACCGTATACTACCTGTCCGCCGTAGTCCAATTAATAACGAGTGTCCCACGACGATCTCCCCTATAGAACAGTGACATCGGGTGATGTCACTGCTCTATAGGACCCTCAGTGACACACTGACAGGAGACAATGGCTCCTGCAGTGCATCACTGAGAGGTTACTATAGTTCACTGGTCTCACTTTATGGCATTTGCTGCGTGGGAACTTTCTCACACAGCAGTGCCAAAAGTGAGACTAGGGACTATTTTCTCACAGGGGTGTAGGAATACATTGTGGGGAATACATTCTGGAAGGATACCTTCCATCATTGTATTCCTGGAGCTCCTGGAGAGCAGTCACATCAGATGATGCTGCTGCTCTCCACGGGAGATCGTTGTGGGACACTCATTTTTAATTGGATTTCTGCGGATCAGGGAGTATAGTGTTTGTTTATTATTTTAATATTTTTTACAGATGACACTGGATCAAAGTGACAAGTGATGGTGAGTGTTATGATCCTTAGTGGTTGAGGATCACAAACTACTCCAGCTAAGTAACAAACATAGGACAAGCTCTAGGGAGGTGGCAAACTGGACTGACCGCAAATCTGAACCTATCCAAACACACTAGAAGTAGCCGGTGAACGTGCCTAAAAATCCTACACGTCTCGAGCCAGCCTGAGGAACTAACTACCCCTAGAGAGAAAGAAAGACCTCTCTTGCCTCCAGAGAAATAATCCCCAAAGATATAGAAGCCCCCAACAAATAATAACGGTGAGGTAAGAGGAAGGCACATACACAGGGGTGAAAGCAGATTCAGCAAATGAGGCCCACTAATACTAGATAGCAGAAAATAGAAAAGGGAATCTATGCGGTCAGTAAAAAACCCTTACAAAATATCCACTCTGAGATTTCAAGAACCCCCACACCAACTAACGGTGTGGGGGGAGAACCTCAGTCCCCTAGAGCAACCAGCAAGCGAGGAAATCACATTTTAGCGAGCTGGACTAAAAACATAATGAACGCTGATAATCAAAAAATGATCAAACAAAAACTTAGCTTGTCTTGGAGAGACTGGGAGCAAGGTAGACACAAGGAATCTGAAGAGCACTGAATACATTGATAGCAGGCAAGGAACTGAGTATCCAGGTGAGCTAAATAGGAAACCAACCAAGGATAACGAACCAGCTGATGCTGCCAACCTGCAGAAAGACAACACTACACAGTACCGCTTGTGACCACTAGAGGGAGCCCAAAAATAGAGTTCACAACAGTACCCCCCCCCTTGAGGAGGGGTCACCGAACCCTCATCAAGACCCCCAGGGCGATCAGGATGAGCCGCGTGGAAGGCACGAACCAAATCGGCCGCATGAACATCAGAGGCGACAACCCAGGAATTATCCTCCTTACCATAGCTCTTCCACTTAACCAAATACTGAAGCCTCCATCTAGAGATACGAGAATCCAAAATCTTCTCCACCACGTACTCCAATTCGCCCTCGACCAGCACCGGAGCAGGAGGCTCAACAGAAGGAACCACAGGTACCACATACCTCCGCAACAAAGACCTATGGAACACATTATGAATGGCAAACGATGCTGGGAGATCCAAACGAAAAGACACCGGGTTAAGGATTTCCAAGATCTTATAAGGACCGATGAAGCGAGGCTTGAATTTAGGAGAGGAGACCTTCATAGGAACATACCGAGAAGACAGCCACACCAAATCCCCAACACGAAGTCGGGGACCCACACCGCGGCGGCGGTTGGCAAAGCACTGAGCCATGGTTCCAAATCTGCTGCAACCTATCCACCACAGAATCCACCCCAGGATAGTCAGAAGGCTCAACCTGACCCGAGGAAAAACGAGGATGGAAACCAGAATTGCAGAAAAAAGGCGAAACCAAAGTAGCAGAACTAGCCCGATTATTAAGGGCAAACTCGGCCAATGGCAAAAAAGTCACCCAATCATCCTGATCAGCAGAAACAAAACATCTCAAATAAGTTTCCAACGTCTGATTAGTTCGCTCGGTTTGGCAATTAGTCTGAGGATGGAAGGCCGACGAAAAAGACAAATCAATGCCCATCTTAGCACAAAAAGTCCGCCAAAACCTGGACACAAACTGGGATCCTCTATCAGACACAATATTTTCAGGAATGCCGTGCAAGCGAACCACATTCTGAAAAAATAGAGGAACCAAATCGGAGGAAGAAGGCAACTTAGGCAAGGGCACCAAATGGACCATCTTGGAAAAACGATCACACACCACCCAGATGACAGACATTTTCTGAGATACTGGAAGATCCGAAATAAAATCCAAGGAAATGTGCGTCCAAGGCCTTTTCGGAACAGGCAAAGGCAAAAGCAAACCGCTGGCACGAGAACAGCAAGGCTTAGCCCGAGCACAAATCCCACAAGACTGCACAAAGGAACGCACATCCCGCGACAAGGAAGGCCACCAGAAGGACCTAGCCACCAAATCTCTGGTACCAAAAATCCCAGGATGACCCGCCAACACCGAAGAATGAACCTCGGAAATAACTCTGCTGGTCCATCTATCCGGGACAAACAGTCTCTCTGGTGGACAACGATCAGGTCTATCCGCCTGAAATTTCTGCAGCACTCGTCGCAAATCTGGGGAAATGGCAGACAAAATCACTCCCTCTCTGAGAATACCAGCCGGCTCAGAAACTCCCGGAGAGTCAGGCACAAAACTCCTAGAAAGTGCATCAGCTTTCACGTTCTTCGAACCAGGCAGGTATGAGACCACGAAGTTGAAACGGGAGAAAAACAACGACCAACGAGCCTGTCTAGGATTCAGGCGCTTGGCAGATTCAAGGTAAATCAGATTTTTGTGATCAGTCAAGACCACCACACGATGTTTAGCTCCTTCGAGCCAATGTCGCCACTCCTCAAATGCCCACTTCATAGCCAACAACTCCCGATTACCAACATCATAATTCCGCTCGGCAGGCGAAAATTTTCTTGAAAAGAAAGCACATGGCTTCATCACAGAGCCATCAGAGCTTCTCTGCGACAAAACAGCCCCTGCTCCAATCTCAGAAGCATCAACCTCGACCTGGAAGGGGAGAGAGACATCTGGCTGACATAAGACTGGAGCTGAAGAAAACCGGTGCTTCAGCTCCCGAAAGGCCTCCATGGCCGCAGGAGACCAATTAGTCACATCAGAACCCTTCTTGGTCAAATCCGTCAAAGGTTTAACCACGCTAGAAAAATTAGCGATGAAACGACGGTAAAAATTAGCAAAACCCAAAAACTTCTGAAGACTCTTAACAGACGTGGGCTGAGTCCAGTCATGAATAGCCTGGACCTTGACTGGGTCCATCTCCACAGTAGAAGGAGAAAAAATAAAACCCAAAAAGGAGACCTTCTGTACTCCGAAGAGGCATTTTGAGCCCTTCACAAATAAAGCATTAGCACGCAGGACCTGAAACACCATCCTGACCTGCTTCACATGGGACTCCCAATCATCAGAAAAGACCAAAATGTCATCCAGATAAACAATCATAAATTTATCCAGATATTCTCGGAAGATGTCATGCATGAAGGACTGAAACACAGAAGGAGCATTAGAGAGTCCAAAAGGCATCACTAAGTACTCAAAATGGCCTTCGGGCGTATTAAATGCTGTTTTCCATTCATCTCCCTGCTTAATGCGCACAAGGTTATACGCACCACGGAGATCTATCTTGGTGAACCAACTGGCACCCTTAATCCGAGCAAACAAATCAGACAATAGTGGCAAAGGATACTGAAATTTGACTGTGATTTTATTCAGAAGACGATAATCTATACAAGTTCTCAAAGAACCGTCCTTCTTGGCCACAAAAAAAAATCCTGCACCAAGAGGGGAAGAGGATGGGCGAATATGTCCCTTCTCCAAAGACTCCTTTATATAACTCCGCATCGCAGCATGCTCTGGTATAGACAAATTAAAAAGTCGTCCCTTAGGGAATTTACTACCAGGAATTAAATTTATAGCACAGTCACAATCCCTATGAGGGGGCAGGGCACCGGACTTGGGCTCATCAAATACATCCTGGTAGTCAGACAAAAACTCAGGGACCTCAGAAGGAGTGGAAGAAGCAATAGACACCAACGGAGTATCGCCATGAATTCCCTGACAACCCCAACTTGACACAGACATAGCTTTCCAATCTAAAACTGGATTATGAGCTTGCAGCCATGGCAGACCCAAAACGACAACATCATGCAAATTATGCAGAACAAGAAAGCGAATCACCTCCTGATGTACGGGAGTCATGCACATGGTCATTTGCGTCCAATACTGAGGCTTATTCTCAGCCAATGGCGTAGCATCAATTCCCCTCAGAGGAATAGGAAATTCCAAAGGCTGCAGGACAAAACCACAGCGCCTGGCAAACGACAAATCCATCAGATTCAGGGCAGCACCCGAATCCACAAAAGCCATAACCGGGTAGGACGACAAAGAACAAATCAAAGTAACAGACAAAATAAATTTAGGCTGTATAGTACCAATGGTGACAGGTTTAGTGATTTTTTTTAAGCGCTTAGAGCATGCTGAGATAACATGAGTAGAATCACCACAGTAAAAGCACAACCCATTTTGACGTCTATGACTTTGTCGCTCAATTCTGGTCAGAGTTCGGTCACATTGCATAGACTCAGGTCTCTGTTCAGAAAATACCGCCAAAGGATGAGCAGATTTGCGCTCCCGCAAACGCAGATCAACCTGAATGGCTAAAGCCATAGAATCACTCAGACTTGTAGGGGTGGGAAACCCCACCATAACATTCTTAACGGCCTCAGAAAGACCTTCTCTGAAATTTGCAGCCAGGGCACACTCATTCCATTGAGTAAGCACCGACCATTTCCGAAATTTTTGACAATACACCTCTGCTTCATCCTGACCTTGAGAGATAGCCAGCAACGCTTTTTCTGCCTGATTCTCAAGATTAGGCTCCTCATAAAGCAGTCCAAGAGCCAGAAAAAATGCATCTACATTAAGCAATGCAGGATCTCCTGGCGCCAGAGAGAAGGCCCAATCCTGAGGGTCGCCACGCAAAAAGGAGATAACAATTTTAACTTGCTGAGCGGAATCACCAGAGGAACGAGGTCTCAGAGATAGAAATAACTTACAATTGTTCTTAAAATTTAGAAACCTAGATCTATCTCCAGAAAACAACTCAGGAATGGGTATCTTTGGTTCTGACATAGGGCTATGAATAACAAAATCCTGAATACTTTGCACCCGTGCAGTAAGATGATCCACACTAGAAGTCAGAGTCTGAACATTCATGTCTGCAGCTGAGCTCAAAACCACCCAGAGTTCAAGGGGATGAAAGAAGCTAAACAGACTGCAGCAAAGGAGGAAAAAAAAAAAATGTACTCAGGTCTTCTTTTTATCCCACTTCTGCGATGCATTAAACACTTTTTGGCCTGCTATACTGTTATGATCCTTAGTGGTTGAGGATCACAAATTACTCCAGCTAAGTAACAAACATAGGACAAGCTCTAGGGAGGTGGCAAACTGGACTGACCGCAAATCTGAACCTATCCATACACACTAGAAGTAGCCGGTGAACGTGCCTAAAAATCCTACACGTCTCGAGCCAGCCTGAGGAACTAACTACCCCTAGAGAGAAAGAAAGACCTCTCTTGCCTCCAGAGAAATAATCCCCAAAGATATAGAAGCCCCCAACAAATAATAACGGTGAGGTAAGAGGAAGGCACATACACAGGGGTGAAAGCAGATTCAGCAAATGAGGCCCACTAATACTAGATAGCAGAAAATAGAAAAGGGAATCTATGCGGTCAGTAAAAAACCCTTACAAAATATCCACTCTGAGATTTCAAGAACCCCCACACCAACTAACGGTGTGGGGGGAGAACCTCAGTCCCCTAGAGCAACCAGCAAGCGAGGAAATCACATTTTAGCGAGCTGGACTAAAAACATAATGAACGCTGATAATCAAAAAATGATCAAACAAAAACTTAGCTTGTCTTGGAGAGACTGGGAGCAAGGTAGACACAAGGAATCTGAAGAGCACTGAATACATTGATAGCAGGCAAGGAACTGAGTATCCAGGTGAGCTAAATAGGAAACCAACCAAGGATAACGAACCAGCTGATGCTGCCAACCTGCAGAAAGACAACACTACACAGTACCGCTTGTGACCACTAGAGGGAGCCCAAAAATAGAGTTCACAACAGGTGAGTATGTACATCTATGTTATATGTATTGTATATCTGTATGTATGTTGTATGTATGTACTGTACGTGGCATGTCGCATGTCGCCGCATGCTGTATGTTGTCACATGTCGCATGTTGCATGTAGCATGTCGCCGCATGTTGTCACATGTCACGTGCTGCATGTCGTCGCATGTTGTCACATGTCGCATGTCGTCGCACGGAGCATGTCGCATGGTGCATGTCGCCGCATGTTGTCGCATACTGCATGTCGTCACATGTCGCATGCTGCATGTCATCGCATGTTGTCACATGTTGTCACATGTCACATGCCGCATGTTGTCACATGTCGCATGCTGCATGTCATCACATGTCGCATGGTGCATGTCACCACATGTCGCATGTTGTCACATGTTGCATGCTGCATGTTGCCACATGACGCATGCTGCATGTCACATGCTGCATGTCGTTGCATGTTGTCACATGTCGCATGTTGTCATATGTTGCATGCTGCATGTCATCACATGTCGTATGGTGCATGTCGCTGCATGTCGCATGTTGTCGCAGGTCACATGCTGTATGTCGCCGCATGTTGTCACATGTCGCATGCTGCATGTCACATGTCGCCACATGTCATCGCATGTCACATGGTGCATGTCGCCGCATGTCACATGCTGCATGTCATTGCATGTTGTCACATGTCACATGCTGCATGTCGTCGCATGTTGTCACATGTCACATGTCGTCGCATGTTGTC
Organism: Ranitomeya variabilis; assembly: GCF_051348905.1. Classification (NCBI taxonomy): domain Eukaryota; kingdom Metazoa; phylum Chordata; class Amphibia; order Anura; family Dendrobatidae; genus Ranitomeya; species Ranitomeya variabilis. The sequence goes on along the minus strand of NC_135235.1, from coordinate 472,630,813 downwards.
ACATGTCGCATGCTGCATGTCACATGTCGCCACATGTCATCGCATGTCACATGGTGCATGTCGCCGCATGTCACATGTCACATGCTGCATGTCATTGCATGTTGTCACATGTCACATGCTGCATGTCGTCGCATGTTGTCACATGTCACATGTCGTCGCATGTTGTCACATGTCGCATTGTGCATATCGCCGCATGTCATCACATGCTGCATGTCGCATGCTGCATGTCGTCGCATGTTGTCACATGTCGCATGTCACATGTCATCACATGTTGCATGTTGTCACATGTCACATGCTGCATGTCGTCACATTTTGTTGTCACATGTCACATGCTGCATGTCGTATGTCGTTGCATGTTGTCACATGTCGCATGCTGCATCTCATCACATGTCATCGCATGTCGCATGATGTCACATGTTGCATGATGTCGCATGCTACATGTCACATGTTGCATGTCACATGGTGTATGTTGTATGTCTGTATATGTGTGTATGTGTTTTTTTTACATTCAACACATTAGCCGGATGATGGGACTACTACTGTCCCATCATTGGCTAATGTGTCACTCACTGTCACTCTAGCAGGCAAAGCCTGATGGGACTTGTAGCCCCATCGGACGATTCATGCACACAGAGACACACACACACACCAATGACCACCCCCTCCCCCGCAGCAGACCCCAGCACGGCCAGCAGACCCACCGCAGACCCCAGCACCGCCCGCACATCCCGGCACCGGCACGCAGACCCCCGGCGCACGCACATACCAGCGCCGGCACGCAGACCCCCGGCGCACACACATACCGGCACCGGCACGCAGACCCCCAGCGCACACACATACTGGCGTCAGCACACAGACCCCCGGCGCACGCACATACCGGTGCCGGCACGCAGACCCCCGGCGCCCGCCCATCACATCATGCACATTCCTGCCTAGTCCCGCCCGCCCCCAGCACAGCCCGCCTCAGCACAGCCCGCCCCCAGCATAGCGCCGCCCACAGCCCAGTCACTCTTGATGAGTGACCGCTGACTGTGAGGCTGGGTCACGCCTGCTGCTGACGTCACGTCAATTTCCAGAGTCTGGAAATTGACGTGACGTCGGCGGAAATTAGCGGCGGCTGCAGCCTGGGGGTCACGTGACCCGGACTCAGCCGCCGGAATAGCGCCGCTCACAGGTGAAAACGGCAACGGAAGGTATTTACACAATTCATTAGGGGCCCCGGGGGGGATACATTGGGGGGTTAACTGAAAGTAGTGGACAACCCCTTTAAGTACCTCCTGCTCTTTAACTTCTCTCTGCCTGGAGATAAGGCATTATGTTTAAATGGTGGGGGAAGTTTTTGGCCAAAATGAAATCAAACTTTTTTACCAGAATTGTGAAGTAAAAAGCTTTGAAATGTCTCAACATTTTGGAGAAATATGGGGCTGCACTAAAATTTTGCGACTTCTGGGAATCTTTTGTCATTTTTTCCCAGGTTTGACTGTGTAATGTATGTCAAGCAGAAAGTGTGCTCAGGGAATATCCAATTCATGGGTGTGAAGGATGACACCAGAGAGATCATGCAGAATCCCACAATTGCCAAAACTTGTGAAGGATGTCACCAGAGAGATCACTCAGAATCCCTCAGCTGCCACCACATGTGACAAACCTGCACCTCGCCACCCCGCCTGACGTCACTATTACGTTAGTGATATCTCATGGTATGGTCTCCTCTCTTGCACGAACATGACATCCCGCACCCCCTAGAAACACATACGGTCAGATTGGCACAGTTTTACACACACACCCCTGTCTACACAGTTCCAGGGAGGCACGGGGAGTGAGAGGTAGTGGCCCACGCAGTTACTGACGTGGCACCACACTCGCTCACAACCCTGACAGCCTGAGAGGTCCCTTTCACTAGCACCAATGAAACAGAGTGCTGCCAGCCCTGTGGAATTATTGGGGACTTGATTGTAAACGTCCACTAAGTCAGGCAAATTCTCTGGCCACTGATTATTCTATTCTAAAAGGTAGGGTCGTCAATAGTTCCAGGACAACTCTATAACTTCTTTCCCATAATTTATTCCCTTGTGGGTGGTAAGCTGTCGTCCTTATATTATGACATCCTTAATAGAATTCTTGGAAATGTTCTGCTTCAAAGGCTCGACTCAGCCAGTCAATACCTGGTCAGGGTAACCATGAGGGCGACAAAAATGTTATTTGAAGGCCTTAGCTGCCGTATTAGCGGTGGAATCCTTAACTGGTACGACCACTAGAAGGCGGGAATAAAGGTTTAGAATACTCAATTCATACTGATGTCCTGATAAACTGGGTATTAGCTTCACGTGATCCAGGGCTATCATCTCCAATGGCTCTCGGGTGATAATCAGTTGTAGAGTAGCCATCTAGCTTGTCAGATTCTTTCTTCTTAGAGCACAAGGACCACATTCTCTGCACCACTTCTCAACGGAGCTACGCATGCTGGGCTAGTTGAAGTGGTCGCGAAGCAGTATCTCAAGTTTCTTCCAGCCGAAGAGGCCACTCTTATTTTAGTATTCTGTTAGGACCATGGGTCTTGGGTGTCGAGTTCCCACCGCTGCACAGGGGGAATCTCGAACCATGTCCGCTGCAATCTCCCATTCTTCTTCAGCCGCAGTGGAACCTGCTCAGCAGAGATGTCGGTCCCAGCGTCTGGCTCAAGCAGATACTGTGTGTTTGGTTACAGCTGCCATTCCAGGTTCAGCCTTTGTAACCAGCATTGATCAGAGGCTAGCAGACGTTGCAGGGACTAAGTCCTGCTTTTCTTCTACTGAGCATGCCCACGGGACGACCTCTCATTGGTGGTTGGGGGTCACATGCTCAGGTCCTGTAGCGGCACTAGGAAGGGTTGTGAATTAGACTTTTTTGGCTCCCTCTAGTGGTTACTAGTGATATGACTCTGGGATTTCCTTCCCTCTGTCTGCACCCAGCTGGGTCGTTACTTCAGGGGTGTTGCTATATAAACCTCCTGGAACCTTAGTCCAGTGCCTGGCATCGGTGTTATCAGACACATTCTGTTTGCTCCTGTTTGCTGGTCCTGGTTCGTGTTAAATTAAGCTAAGTCTTGCTTCTTTGTTTTTTGGGTTATTTGTTTGCTATCATTTTTGTCCAGCTTGTACTAAATGTGATTCCTGACCTTGCTGGAAGCTCTAGGGGGCTGGTGTTCTCCCCCCGGGCCGTTAGACGGTTCGGGGGTTCTTGAATTTCCAGTGTGGATATTTTTGATAGGATTTTTTGCTGACCATATAAGTTATCTTTCTATATTCTGCTATTAGCTAGTGGGCCTCTCTTTGCTAAATTCCTAGCTCATGCTTATGTTTGTCTTTTCCTCTTACCTCACCGTTATTATTTGTAGGGGGGCTTCTATCCAACTTTTTGGGGTATTTCCTCTGGAGGCAAGAAAGGTCTTTCTTTTCCCTTCTAGGGGTAGTTAGCTCTCCGGCTGGCGCGAGACGTCTAGGATCAACGTAGGAACGTTCCCCGGCTGCTGGTATTTGTGGTGCTAGGATTAGTTATATGGTCAGCCCAGTTACCATTGCCCTATGAGCTGGTTTTCTGTATTTACTGACTTAGCATTATTCTTGAGACCCTCTGCCATTGGGGTCATAACAGTATGCCAGGCCAATATTGAATGTTTAAAGCATTGCAGAAGTGGGATAATAAGAAAGGAAATTCTGAGTTTTTTTTTTTTCTTTCCTTCTCTTCCTCCCCTTTACCTTTGAGTGGCGTGTGCTTGCTGCAGACATGAATGTGCAGACCTTGATTACAAGTGTTGACCAGCTGGCAGCTCGTGTGCAGGGTATACAAGATTTTGTTACCAGTAGTCCTATGTCTGAACCTAAAATACCTATTCCGGAATTGTTTTCTGGAGATCGATTTAGGTTTAGGAATTTCAAGAATAATTGTAAATTGTTTCTTTCTCTGAGACCCCGTTCATCTGGAGATTCTGCTCAGCAAGTTAAAATTGTTATTTCTTTTTTACGGGGCGACCCTCAGGATTGGGCTTTCTCGCTAGCGCCAGGAGATCCGGCATTGGCGAATATTGATGTGTTTTTTCTGGCGCTCGGATTGCTTTACGAGGAACCCAATCTTGAAATTCAGGCAGAAAAAGCCTTGCTGGCTATTTCTCAGGGTCAGGATGAAGCTGAAGTGTATTGCCAAAAATTTCGGAAATGGTCCGTGCTTACTCAGTGGAATGAGTGTGCTCTGGCCGCAAATTTCAGAAATGGCCTTTCTGAAGCCATTAAGAATGTGATGGTGGGTTTCCCCATTCCTACAAGTCTGAATGATTCTATGGCGCTTGCTATTCAAATTGACCGGCGTTTGCGGGAGCGCAAAGCCGCTAATCCTCTGGTGGTGTTGTCTGAACAAACACCTGATTTAATGCAATGTGATAGAATTCAGACTAGAAATGAACGGAAAAATCATAGACGTCAGAATGGGTTGTGTTTTTACTGTGGTGATTCTACACATGTTATATCAGCATGCTCTAAACGCCTAACAAGGGTTGTTAGTCCTGTCGCCATTGGTAATTTGCAACCTAAATTTATTTTGTCTGTGACTTTAATTTGCTCTTTGTCTTCTTACCCTGTTATGGCGTTTGTGGATTCAGGTGCCGCCCTGAGTCTTATGGATCTGTCATTTGCCAAGCGCTGTGGTTTTGTTCTTGAACCGTTAGTAAATCCTATTCCTCTTAGAGGTATTGATGCTACGCCATTGGCGGAAAATAAACCGCAGTTTTGGACGCAGGTGACCATGTGCATGACTCCTGAACATCGGGAGGTGATTCGTTTTCTTGTTCTGCATAAAATGCATGATTTGGTCGTTTTGGGTCTGCCATGGTTACAGACCCACAATCCAGTCCTGGATTGGAAGGCAATGTCTGTGTCAAGTTGGGGCTGTCAGGGAATTCATGCTGATTCCCCGCCGGTGTCTATTGCTTCCTCTACTCCTTCGGAAGTTCCTGAGTATTTGTCTGATTATCAGGATGTATTCAGTGAGTCCAGATCCAGTGCTCTGCCTCCTCATAGGGACTGTGACTGCGCCATAGATTTGATTCCAGGTAGTAAATTTCCTAAGGGAAGATTATTTAATCTGTCAGTACCTGAGCATGCCGCAATGCGTTCATATATCAAGGAGTCTCTGGAGAAGGGGCATATCCGTCCATCCTCTTCCCCTCTTGGTGCGGGATTCTTTTTTGTGGCTAAGAAGGACGGATCTTTGAGACCTTGTATTGACTATCGGCTACTGAATAAAATCACTGTAAAATTTCAGTATCCTTTGCCTCTCTTGTCGGACTTGTTTGCCCGGATTAAGGGTGCCAAGTGGTTCACCAAGATAGATCTTCGTGGTGCATACAACCTTGTGCGCATTAAGCAAGGTGATGAATGGAAGACTGCATTTAATACGCCCGAAGGTCATTTTGAGTACTTGGTGATGCCTTTTGGGCTTTCTAATGCTCCCTCGGTATTTCAGTCCTTTATGCATGATATTTTCCGGAAGTATCTGGATAAATTTATGATTGTTTATCTGGACGATATTCTGGTTTTCTCTGAAGATTGGGACTCACATGTGGAGCAGGTCAGGATGGTGTTTCAGGTTTTGCGTGAGAATGCTTTGTTTGTTAAGGGCTCAAATGTCTCTTTGGAGTACAGAAGGTTCCCTTTTTGGGGTTTATTTTTTCCCCTTCTGCTGTGGAGATGGACCCAGTCAAGGTCCGAGCTATTCATGATTGGACTCAACCCACGTCAGTTAAGAGTCTTCAGAAGTTCTTGGGTTTTGCTAACTTCTACCGTCGTTTTATCGCTAATTTTTCTAGCGTTGTTAAACCTTTGACGGATATGACCAAGAAAGGTTCTGATGTTGCTAACTGGGCTCCTGCAGCCGTGGAGGCGTTCCAGGAGTTGAAGCGCCGGTTTACTTCGGCGCCTGTTTTGTGCCAGCCTGATGTCTCGCTTCCCTTTCAGGTCGAGGTGGATGCTTCTGAGATTGGGGCAGGGGCCGTTTTGTCACAGAGAGGCCCTGGTTGCTCGGTAATGAGACCATGTGCTTTCTTCTCTAGGAAGTTTTCGCCTGCTGAGCGGAATTATGATGTGGGCAATCGGGAATTACTGGCCATGAAGTGGGCATTTGAGGAGTGGCGTCATTGCCTCGAGGGTGCTAAGCATCGTGTGGTGGTCTTGACTGATCACAAAAATTTGATGTATCTCGAGTCTGCTAAACGCTTGAATCCTAGACAGGCCCGCTGGTCATTGTTTTTCTCCCATTTTGACTTTGTGGTCTCGTATTTACCAGGTTCAAAGAATGTGAAAGCTGATGCTCTTTCAAGGAGCTTTGTGCCTGACTCTCCTGGAGTCACAGAACCTGTTGGTATTCTTAAAGAAGGAGTTATTTTGTCAGCCATTTCTCCTGATTTGCGATGTGTGTTGCAGAGATTTCAAGCTGGTAGACCTGACTCTTGTCCACCTGACAGACTGTTTGTTCCTGATAAGTGGACCAGCAGAGTCATTTCCGAGGTTCATTCCTCGGTGTTGGCAGGTCATCCGGGAATTTTTGGCACCAGAGATCTGGTGGCTAGGTCATTTTGGTGGCCTTCCTTGTCACGGGATGTACGGTCATTTGTGCAGTCCTGTGGGACTTGTGCTCGAGCTAAGCCTTGCTGTTCCCGTGCCAGCGGGTTGCTCTTGCCCTTACCTGTCCCGAAGAGGCCTTGGACACATATTTCCATGGATTTCATTTCTGATCTCCCGGTGTCTCGGGGTATGTCTGTCATCTGGGTGGTATGTGATCGCTTTTCAAAAATGGTCCATTTGGTGCCTTTGCCTAAGCTGCCTTCCTCTTCCGATCTGGTTCCTGTGTTCCTTCAGAATGTGGTTCGTTTACACGGCATTCCTGAGAATATTGTGTCTGACAGAGGATCCCAGTTTGTTTCCAGGTTCTGGCGATCCTTTTGTGCTAGGATGGGCATTGATTTATCGTTCTCGTCTGCCTTTCATCCTCAGACTAATGGACAAACTGAGCGAACTAATCAGACTCTGGAAGCTTACTTGAGGTGTTTTGTTTCGGCAGATCAGGATGATTGGGTGACCTTCTTGCCGTTGCCTGAGTTTGCCCTAAATAATCGGGCTAGTTCCGCTACTTTGGTTTCGCCATTTTTCTGCAACTCTGGTTTCCATCCTCGTTTTTCCTCGGGACATGTGGAGCCTTCTGACTGTCCTGGAGTAGATTCTGTGGTGGATAGGTTGCAGCAGATCTGGAATCATGTGGTGGACAACTTGAAGTTGTCACAGGAGAAGGCTCAGCGTTTTGCCAACCGCCGCCGCGGTGTGGGTCCCCGACTTCGTGTTGGGGATTTGGTGTGGCTGTCTTCTCGATTTGTTCCTATGAAGGTCTCTTCTCCTAAATTTAAGCCTCGCTTCATCGGTCCTTACAAGATATTGGAAATCCTTAATCCTGTGTCCTTTCGCTTGGATCTTCCGCTTTCGTTTGCCATTCACAACGTGTTCCATAGGTCTTTGTTACGACGCTACGTTGTGCCTGTGGTTCCTTCTGCTGAGCCTCCTGCTCCGGTGTTGGTTGAGGGCGAGTTGGAGTACGTGGTGGAGAAGATCTTGGATTCTCGTCTCTCCAGGCGGAGGCTTCAGTATTTGGTCAAGTGGAAGGGTTATGGTCAGGAGGATAATTCCTGGGTGGTTGCCTCTGATGTGCATGCGGCCGATTTGGTTCGTGCCTTTCACGCTGCTCATCCTGATCGCCCTGGTGGTCTTGGTGAGGGTTCGGTGACCCCTCCTTAAGGGGGGGGGGTACTGTTGTGAATTAGACTTTTTTGGCTCCCTCTAGTGGTTACTAGTGATATGACTCTGGGATTTCCTTCCCTCTGTCTGCACCCAGCTGGGTCGTTACTTCAGGGGTGTTGCTATATAAACCTCCTGGAACCTTAGTCCAGTGCCTGGCATCGGTGTTATCAGACACATTCTGTTTGCTCCTGTTTGCTGGTCCTGGTTCGTGTTAAATTAAGCTAAGTCTTGCTTCTTTGTTTTTTGGGTTATTTGTTTGCTATCATTTTTGTCCAGCTTGTACTAAATGTGATTCCTGACCTTGCTGGAAGCTCTAGGGGGCTGGTGTTCTCCCCCCGGGCCGTTAGACGGTTCGGGGGTTCTTGAATTTCCAGTGTGGATATTTTTGATAGGATTTTTTGCTGACCATATAAGTTATCTTTCTATATTCTGCTATTACCTAGTGGGCCTCTCTTTGCTAAATTCCTAGCTCATTCTTATGTTTGTCTTTTCCTCTTACCTCACCGTTATTATTTGTGGGGGGGCTTCTATCCAACTTTTTGGGGTATTTCCTCTGGAGGCAAGAAAGGTCTTTCTTTTCCCTTCTAGGGGTAGTTAGCTCTCCGGCTGGTGCGAGACGTCTAGGATCAACGTAGGAACGTTCCCCGGCTGCTGGTATTTGTGGTGCTAGGATTAGTTATATGGTCAGCCCAGTTACCACTGCCCTATGAGCTGGTTTTCTGTATTTACTGACTTAGCATTATTCTTGAGACCCTCTGCCATTGGGGTCATAACAGTATGCCAGGCCAATATTGAATGTTTAAAGCATTGCAGAAGTGGGATAATAAGAAAGGAAATTCTGAGTTTTTTTTTCTTTCCTTCTCTTCCTCCCCTTTACCTTTGAGTGGCATATGCTTGCTGCAGACATGAATGTGCAGACCTTGATTACAAGTGTTGACCAGCTGGCAGCTCGTGTGCAGGGTATACAAGATTTTGTTACCAGTAGTCCTATGTCTGAACCTAAAATACCTATTCCGGAATTGTTTTCTGGAGATCGATTTAGGTTTAGGAATTTCAAGAATAATTGTAAATTGTTTCTTTCTCTGAGACCCCGTTCATCTGGAGATTCTGCTCAGCAAGTTAAAATTGTTATTTCTTTTTTACGGGACGACCCTCAGGATTGGGCTTTCTCGCTAGCGCCAGGAGATCCGGCATTGGCGAATATTGATGCGTTTTTTCTGGCGCTCGGATTGCTTTACGAGGAACCCAATCTTGAAATTCAGGCAGAAAAAGCCTTGCTGGCTATTTCTCAGGGTCAGGATGAAGCTGAAGTGTATTGCCAAAAATTTCGGAAATGGTCCGTGCTTACTCAGTGGAATGAGTGTGCTCTGGCCGCAAATTTCAGAAATGGCCTTTCTGAAGCCATTAAGAATGTGATGGTGGGTTTCCCCATTCCTACAAGTCTGAATGATTCTATGGCGCTTGCTATTCAAATTGACCGGAGTTTGCGGGAGCGCAAAACCGCTAATCCTCTGGTGGTGTTGTCTGAACAAACACCTGATTTAATGCAATGTGATAGAATTCAGACTAGAAATGAACGGAAAAATCATAGACGTCAGAATGGGTTGTGTTTTTACTGTGGTGATTCTACACATGTTATATCAGCATGCTCTAAACGCCTAACAAGGGTTGTTAGTCCTGTCGCCATTGGTAATTTGCAACCTAAATTTATTTTGTCTGTGACTTTAATTTGCTCTTTGTCTTCTTACCCTGTTATGGCGTTTGTGGATTCAGGTGCCGCCCTGAGTCTTATGGATCTGTCATTTGCCAAGCGCTGTGGTTTTGTTCTTGAACCGTTAGTAAATCCTATTCCTCTTAGAGGTATTGATGCTACGCCATTGGCGGAAAATAAACCGCAGTTTTGGACGCAGGTGACCATGTGCATGACTCCTGAACATCGGGAGGTGATTCGTTTTCTTGTTCTGCATAAAATGCATGATTTGGTCGTTTTGGGTCTGCCATGGTTACAGACCCACAATCCAGTCCTGGATTGGAAGGCAATGTCTGTGTCAAGTTGGGTCTGTCAGGGAATTCATGCTGATTCCCCGCCGGTGTCTATTGCTTCCTCTACTCCTTCGGAAGTTCCTGAGTATTTGTCTGATTATCAGGATGTATTCAGTGAGTCCAGATCCAGTGCTCTGCCTCCTCATAGGGACTGTGACTGCGCCATAGATTTGATTCCAGGTAGTAAATTTCCTAAGGGAAGATTATTTAATCTGTCAGTACCTGAGCATGCCGCAATGCGTTCATATATCAAGGAGTCTCTGGAGAAGGGGCATATCCGTCCATCATCTTCCCCTCTTGGTGCGGGATTCTTTTTTTGTGGCTAAGAAGGACGGATCTTTGAGACCTTGTATTGACTATCGGCTACTGAATAAAATCACTGTAAAATTTCAGTATCCTTTGCCTCTCTTGTCGGACTTGTTTGCCCGGATTAAGGGTGCCAAGTGGTTCACCAAGATAGATCTTCGTGGTGCATACAACCTTGTGCGCATTAAGCAAGGTGATGAATGGAAGACTGCATTTAATACGCCCGAAGGTCATTTTGAGTACTTGGTGATGCCTTTTGGGCTTTCTAATGCTCCCTCGGTATTTCAGTCCTTTATGCATGATATTTTCCGGAAGTATCTGGATAAATTTATGATTGTTTATCTAGACGATATTCTGGTTTTCTCTGAAGATTGGGACTCACATGTGGAGCAGGTCAGGATGGTGTTTCAGGTTTTGCGTGAGAATGCCTTGTTTGTTAAAGGCTCAAAGTGTCTCTTTGGAGTACAGAAAGTTCCCTTTTTGGGGTTTATTTTTTCCCCTTCTGCTGTGGAGATGGACCCAGTCAAGGTCCGAGCTATTCATGAGTGGACTCAACCCACGTCAGTTAAGAGTCTTCAGAAGTTCTTGGGTTTTGCTAACTTCTACCGTCGTTTTATCGCTAATTTTTCTAGCGTTGTTAAACCTTTGACGGATATGACCAAGAAAGGTTCTGATGTTGCTAACTGGGCTCCTGCAGCCGTGGAGGCGTTCCAGGAGTTGAAGCGCCGGTTTACTTCGGCGCCTGTTTTGTGCCAGCCTGATGTCTCGCTTCCCTTTCAGGTCGAGGTGGATGCTTCTGAGATTGGGGCAGGGGCCGTTTTGTCACAGAGAGGCCCTGGTTGCTCGGTAATGAGACCATGTGCTTTCTTCTCTAGGAAGTTTTCGCCTGCTGAGCGGAATTATGATGTGGGCAATCGGGAATTACTGGCCATGAAGTGGGCATTTGAGGAGTGGCGTCATTGCCTCGAGGGTGCTAAGCATCGTGTGGTGGTCTTGACTGATCACAAAAATTTGATGTATCTCGAATCTGCTAAACGCTTGAATCCTAGACAGGCCCGCTGGTCATTGTTTTTCTCCCGTTTTGACTTTGTGGTCTCGTATTTACCAGGTTCAAAGAATGTGAAAGCTGATGCTCTTTCAAGGAGCTTTGTGCCTGACTCTCCTGGAGTCACAGAACCTGTTGGTATTCTTAAAGAAGGAGTTATTTTGTCAGCCATTTCTCCTGATTTGCGACGTGTGTTGCAGAGATTTCAAGCTGGTAGACCTGACTCTTGTCCACCTGACAGACTGTTTGTTCCTGATAAGTGGACCAGCAGAGTCATTTCCGAGGTTCATTCCTCGGTGTTGGCAGGTCATCCGGGAATTTTTGGCACCAGAGATCTGGTGGCTAGGTCATTTTGGTGGCCTTCCTTGTCACGGGATGTACGGTCATTTGTGCAGTCCTGTGGGACTTGTGCTCGAGCTAAGCCTTGCTGTTCCCGTGCCAGCGGGTTGCTCTTGCCCTTACCTGTCCCGAAGAGGCCTTGGACACATATTTCCATGGATTTCATTTCTGATCTCCCGGTGTCTCGGGGTATGTCTGTCATCTGGGTGGTATGTGATCGCTTTTCAAAAATGGTCCATTTGGTGCCTTTGCCTAAGCTGCCTTCCTCTTCCGATCTGGTTCCTGTGTTCCTTCAGAATGTGGTTCGTTTAAACGGCATTCCTGAGAATATTGTGTCTGACAGAGGATCCCAGTTTGTTTCCAGGTTCTGGCGATCCTTTTGTGCTAGGATGGGCATTGATTTATCGTTCTCGTCTGCCTTTCATCCTCAGACTAATGGACAAACTGAGCGAACTAATCAGACTCTGGAAGCTTACTTGAGGTGTTTTGTTTCGGCAGATCAGGATGATTGGTGTTGTGAAATTGGATTTTGGGCTCCCCCGGTGGCCACTGGTGGAATTGAACTTGTGTGCATCATCCCCTCTGTTCACCTGTTCCCATCAGGATGTGGGAGTCGCTATTTAACCTTGCTCCTCTGTCACTTCCATGCCGGTCAACATTGTAATCAGAAGCCTTTCTGTGCATGTTCCTGCTGCTAGACAACTCCCAGATAAGTTGGACTTTAGTCCTCGTTTGTTTTTGCATTTTGTTCCAGTTCACAGCTGTAGTTTCGTTTCTGTGTCTGGAAAGCTCTTGTGATCTGAAATTGCCACTCTGATGTTATGAGTTAATACTAGAGTCTTAAAGTAATTTCAGGATGGCGTTTTGATAGGGTTTTCAGCTGACCATGAAAGTGCCCTTTCTGTCTTCCTGCTATCTAGTAAGCGGACCTCAATTTTGCTAAACCTATTTTCATACTACGTTTGTCATTTCATCTAAAATCACCGCCAATATATGTGGGGGCCTCTGTCTGCCTTTCGGGGAAATTTCTCTAGAGGTGAGCCAGGACTATATTTTCCTCTGCCAGGATTAGTTAGTCCTCCGGCCGGCGCTGGGCGTCTAGGGATAAAACGCAGGCTACGCTACCCGGCTACTGTTAGTTGTGCGGCAGGTTTAGTTCATGGTCAGTTTAGTTCCCATCCTTCCAAGAGCTAGTTCTATGTTTGCTGGGCTATGTTCTCTTGCCATTGAGAACCATAACAGTTTGACCGGCCAGAAAGGGTTAAATTAATTGACAGAGAAAGGAGAGAAAAGAGAAGTCTGCTGAAGATTTTTTTTTTTTTTTTTTCCCTTCAGTTCTGAGTGTGCTTGTAATTGAATTTCTTGCAAGTCTGCCTATATTGCAGCCTTTCTCTCTCTCTCTCCTTCTAATCCTGGAATGGCTCTGTGTTCACCTGTTTAAAATGGATATTCAGAGTTTAGCTGCAGGTTTGAATAATCTCACCACGAAAGTTCAAAATTTACAAGATTTTGTTGTTCAGGTTCCTATATCTGAACCTAGAATTCCTTTGCCTGAATTTTTCTCAGGGAATAGATCTTGCTTTCAAAATTTCAAAAATAATTGCAGGTTGTTTTTGTCCCTGAAATCTCGCTCTGCTGGAGATCCTGCTCAGCAGGTCAGGATTGTGATTTCCTTGCTCCGGGGCGACCCTCAGGATTGGGCTTTTGCATTGGCTCCAGGGGATCCTGCGTTGCTCAATGTGGATGCGTTTTTTCTGGCCTTGGGGTTGCTTTATGAGGAACCTCAGTTAGAACTTCAGGCGGAAAAGGCCTTGTTCTCCCTATCTCAGGGGCAAGACGAAGCTGAAATATACTGCCAGAAATTCCGTAAATGGGCTGTGCTTACTCAGTGGAATGAGTGCGCCCTGGCGGCGAATTTCAGAGAGGGTCTCTCTGATGCCATTAAGGATGTTATGGTGGGGTTCCCTGTGCCTGCGGGTCTGAATGAGTCCATGACAATGGCTATCCAGATCGATAGGCGTCTGCGGGAGCGCAAACCTGTGCACCATTTGGCGGTGTCTACTGAGAAGACACCAGAGATGCAATGTGATAGAATTCTGTCCAGAAGTGAACGGCAGAATTTTAGATGAAAAAATGGGTTGTGCTTCTATTGCGGTGATTCAACTCATGTTATATCAGCATGCTCTAAGCGTACTAAGAAGCTTGATAAGTCTGTTTCAATTGGCACTTTACAGTCTAAGTTTATTCTATCTGTGACCCTGATTTGTTCTTTATCATCTATTACCGCGGATGCCTATGTCAACTCTGGTGCCGCTTTGAGTCTTATGGATTGGTCCTTTGCCAAACGCTGTGGGTATGATTTGGAGCCTCTTGAAACTCCTATACCCCTGAAGGGGATTGACTCCACCCCATTGGCTAGCAATAAACCACAATACTGGACACAAGTAACTATGCGGATTAATCCGGATCACCAGGAGATTATTCGCTTTCTTGTGCTGTATAACCTACATGATGTGTTGGTGCTTGGATTGCCATGGCTGCAATCTCATAACCCAGTCCTTGACTGGAAAGCTATGTCTGTGTTAAGCTGGGGATGTAAGGGGACGCATGGGGATGTACCTGTGGTTTCCATTTCATCATCTATTCCCTCTGAGATTCCTGAATTCTTGACGGAATATCGTGACGTTTTTGAAGAACCTAAGCTTGGTTCATTACCTCCGCACCGGGAGTGCGATTGTGCCATAGATTTGATTCCGGGTAGTAAATACCCTAAGGGTCGTTTATTTAATCTGTCTGTGCCTGAACATGCTGCTATGCGAGAATATATAAAGGAGTCCTTGGAAAAGGGACATATTCGTCCTTCGTCATCTCCCTTAGGAGCCGTTTTTTTCTTTGTGGCTAAGAAAGATGGCTCTTTGAGGCCGTGTATTGATTATCGGCTTTTGAATAAAATCACGGTTAAATATCAATATCCGTTGCCACTGATGACTGATTTGTTTGCTCGCATAAAGGGGGCCAAGTGGTTCTCTAAGATAGATCTCCGTGGGGCGTATAATTTGGTGCGAATTAAGCAGGGGGATGAGTGGAAAACCGCATTTAATACGCCCGAGGGCCACTTTGAGTATTTGGTGATGCCTTTTGGTCTTTCAAATGCCCCTTCAGTCTTTCAGTCCTTTATGCATGACATTTTCCGTGATTATTTGGATAAATTTATGATTGTGTATCTGGATGATATTTTGATTTTTTCGGATGACTGGGACTCTCATGTCCAGCAGGTCAGGAGGGTTTTTCAGGTTTTGCGGTCTAATTCCTTGTGTGTGAAGGGTTCTAAGTGCGTTTTTGGGGTTCAAAAGATTTCCTTTTTGGGATATATTTTTTCCCCCTCTTCCATCGAGATGGATCCTGTCAAGGTTCAGGCTATTTGTGATTGGACGCAGCCCTCTTCTCTTAAGAGTCTTCAGAAATTTTTGGGCTTTGCTAACTTTTATCGTCGATTTATTGCTGGTTTCTCTGATGTTGTTAAACCATTGACTGATTTGACTAAGAAGGGTGCTGATGTTGCTGATTGGTCCCCTGTTGCTGTGGAGGCCTTTCGGGAGCTTAAGCGCCGCTTTTCTTCCGCCCCTGTGTTGCGTCAGCCTGATGTTGCTCTTCCTTTTCAGGTTGAGGTCGACGCTTCTGAAATCGGAGCTGGGGCGGTTTTGTCGCAGAGAAGTTCCGATTGCTCCGTGATGAGACCTTGTGCTTTTTTCTCGCGTAAATTTTCGCCCGCCGAGCGGAATTATGATGTTGGGAATCGGGAGCTTTTGGCCATGAAGTGGGCTTTTGAGGAGTGGCGTCATTGGCTTGAGGGGGCTAGACATCAGGTGGTGGTATTGACTGACCACAAAAATCTAATTTATCTTGAGTCCGCCAGACGCCTGAATCCTAGACAGGCGCGCTGGTCGTTGTTTTTCTCTCGGTTTAATTTTGTGGTGTCCTACCTGCCGGGTTCTAAGAATGTTAAGGCGGATGCCCTTTCTAGGAGTTTTGAGCCTGACTCCCCTGGTAATTCTGAACCTACAGGTATCCTTAAGGATGGAGTGATATTGTCTGCCGTTTCTCCAGACCTGCGACGGGCCTTGCAGGAGTTTCAGGCGGATAGACCTGATCGTTGCCCACCTGGTAGACTGTTTGTTCCTGATGATTGGACCAGTAAAGTCATTTCTGAGGTTCATTCTTCTGCGTTGGCAGGTCATCCTGGAATCTTTGGTACCAGGGATTTGGTGGCAAGGTCCTTCTGGTGGCCTTCCCTGTCTCGAGATGTGCGAGGCTTCGTGCAGTCTTGTGACGTTTGTGCTCGGGCCAAGCCTTGTTGTTCTCGGGCTAGTGGATTGTTGTTGCCCTTGCCTATCCCGAAGAGGCCCTGGACGCACATCTCGATGGATTTTATTTCGGATCTTCCTGTTTCTCAGAAGATGTCTGTCATCTGGGTGGTGTGTGACCGTTTCTCTAAGATGGTCCATTTGGTTCCCCTGCCTAAGTTGCCTTCTTCTTCCGAGTTGGTTCCTCTGTTTTTTCAAAATGTGGTCCGTTTGCATGGTATTCCGGAGAATATCGTTTCTGACAGAGGAACCCAATTCGTGTCTAGATTTTGGCGAGCATTCTGTGCTAGGATGGGCATAGATTTGTCTTTCTCGTCTGCTTTCCATCCTCAGACTAATGGCCAGACCGAGCGGACGAATCAGACCTTGGAGACATATTTGAGGTGTTTTGTGTCTGCAGATCAGGATGATTGGGTTGCTTTTTTGCCTTTAGCGGAGTTTGCCCTCAATAATCGGGCCAGCTCTGCCACCTTGGTGTCTCCTTTTTTCTGTAATTCGGGGTTTCATCCTCGATTTTCTTCTGGTCAGGTGGAATCTTCGGATTGTCCTGGAGTGGATGCTGTGGTGGAGAGGTTGCATCAGATTTGGGGGCAGGTGGTGGACAATTTGAAGTTGTCCCAGGAGAAGACTCAGCTTTTTGCCAACCGCCGGCGTCGGGTTGGTCCTCGGCTTTGTGTTGGGGACTTGGTGTGGTTGTCTTCTCGTTTTGTCCCTATGAGGGTTTCTTCTCCTAAGTTTAAGCCTCGGTTCATCGGCCCGTACAAGATATTGGAGATTCTTAACCCTGTGTCCTTCCGTTTGGACCTCCCTGCATCTTTTTCTATTCATAATGTTTTTCATCGGTCATTATTGCGCAGGTATGAGGTACCGGTTGTGCCTTCCGTTGAGCCTCCTGCTCCGGTGTTGGTTGAGGGCGAGTTGGAGTACGTTGTGGAAAAAATCTTGGACTCCCGTGTTTCCAGACGGAAACTCCAGTATCTGGTCAAATGGAAGGGATACGGTCAGGAGGATAATTCTTGGGTGACTGCCTCTGATGTTCATGCCTCCGATCTGGTCCGTGCCTTTCATAGGGCTCATCCTGATCGCCCTGGTGGTTCTGGTGAGGGTTCGGTGCCCCCTCCTTGAGGGGGGGGTACTGTTGTGAAATTGGATTTTGGGCTCCCCCGGTGGCCACTGGTGGAATTGAACTTGTGTGCATCATCCCCTCTGTTCACCTGTTCCCATCAGGATGTGGGAGTCGCTATTTAACCTTGCTCCTCTGTCACTTCCATGCCGGTCAACATTGTAATCAGAAGCCTTTCTGTGCATGTTCCTGCTGCTAGACAACTCCCAGATAAGTTGGACTTTAGTCCTCGTTTGTTTTTGCATTTTGTTCCAGTTCACAGCTGTAGTTTCGTTTCTGTGTCTGGAAAGCTCTTGTGATCTGAAATTGCCACTCTGATGTTATGAGTTAATACTAGAGTCTTAAAGTAATTTCAGGATGGCGTTTTGATAGGGTTTTCAGCTGACCATGAAAGTGCCCTTTCTGTCTTCCTGCTATCTAGTAAGCGGACCTCAATTTTGCTAAACCTATTTTCATACTACGTTTGTCATTTCATCTAAAATCACCGCCAATATATGTGGGGGCCTCTGTCTGCCTTTCGGGGAAATTTCTCTAGAGGTGAGCCAGGACTATATTTTCCTCTGCCAGGATTAGTTAGTCCTCCGGCCGGCGCTGGGCGTCTAGGGATAAAACGCAGGCTACGCTACCCGGCTACTGTTAGTTGTGCGGCAGGTTTAGTTCATGGTCAGTTTAGTTCCCATCCTTCCAAGAGCTAGTTCTATGTTTGCTGGGCTATGTTCTCTTGCCATTGAGAACCATAACAGATTGGGTGACCTTCTTGCCGTTGGCTGAGTTTGCCCTAAATAATCGGGCTAGTTCCGCTACTTTGGTTTCGCCATTTTTCTGCAACTCTGGTTTCCATCCTCGTTTTTCCTCGGGACATGTGGAGCCTTCTGACTGTCCTGGAGTAGATTCTGTGGTGGATAGGTTGCAGCAGATCTGGAATCATGTGGTGGACAACTTGAAGTTGTCACAGGAGAAGGCTCAGCGTTTTGCCAACCGCCGCCGCGGTGTGGGTCCCCGACTTCGTGTTGGGGATTTGGTGTGGCTGTCTTCTCGATTTGTTCCTATGAAGGTCTCCTCTCCTAAATTTAAGCCTCGCTTCATCGGTCCTTACAAGATATTGGAAATCCTTAATCCTGTGTCCTTTCGCTTGGATCTTCCGGTTTCGTTTGCCATTCACAACGTGTTCCATAGGTCTTTGTTACGACGCTACGTTGTGCCTGTGGTTCCTTCTGCTGAGCCTCCTGCTCCGGTGTTGGTTGAGGGCGAGTTGGAGTACGTGGTGGAGAAGATCTTGGATTCTCGTCTCTCCAGGCGGAGGCTTCAGTATTTGGTCAAGTGGAAGGGTTATGGTCAGGAGGATAATTCCTGGGTGGTTGCCTCTGATGTGCATGCGGCCGATTTGGTTCGTGCCTTTCACGCTGCTCATCCTGATCGCCCTGGTGGTCTTGGTGAGGGTTCGGTGACCCCTCCTTAAGGGGGGGTACTGTTGTGAATTAGACTTTTTTGGCTCCCTCTAGTGGTTACTAGTGATATGACTCTGGGATTTCCTTCCCTCTGTCTGCACCCAGCTGGGTCGTTACTTCAGGAGTGTTGCTATATAAACCTCCTGGAACCTTAGTCCAGTGCCTGGCATCGGTGTTATCAGACACATTCTGTTTGCTCCTGTTTGCTGGTCCTGGTTCGTGTTAAATTAAGCTAAGTCTTGCTTCTTTGTTTTTTGGGTTATTTGTTTGCTATCATTTTTGTCCAGCTTGTACTAAATGTGATTCCTGACCTTGCTGGAAGCTCTAGGGGGCTGGTGTTCTCCCCCCGGGCCGTTAGACGGTTCGGGGGTTCTTGAATTTCCAGTGTGGATATTTTTGATAGGATTTTTTGCTGACCATATAAGTTATCTTTCTATATTCTGCTATTAGCTAGTGGGCCTCTCTTTGCTAAATTCCTAGCTCATTCTTATGTTTGTCTTTTCCTCTTACCTCACCGTTATTATTTGTGGGGGGCTTCTATCCAACTTTTTGGGGTATTTCCTCTGGAGGCAAGAAAGGTCTTTCTTTTCCCTTCTAGGGGTAGTTAGCTCTCCGGCTGGCGCGAGACGTCTAGGATCAACGTAGGAACGTTCCCCGGCTGCTGGTATTTGTGGTGCTAGGATTAGTTATATGGTCAGCCCAGTTACCACTGCCCTATGAGCTGGTTTTCTGTATTTACTGACTTAGCATTATTCCTGAGACCCTCTGCCATTGGGGTCATAACAAGGAAGGTCCTGGAAGGCTACAGATATAAAAGGTTTGCATGGCCATGCGCTAGTATAAATCAGTTATTGTGTGTGTGTGGATGTGTGCCTGTTACGGTGAAAGCTCCGAATCATTCCCATCCCTACTGTTGATGAATGCTCGCGAAAGTTGGAGCTGTCTAGCGCCAGTTAGTGCCATCCAGCACCAGGCACAATCTATAGCGTCTAACAGCAGCATTAGCCAGTGCAGCACCGTATGCAACCAGTGCGCTTACCTGTCCCTAGTTAGGGCGGTTTAGTGGTGTTCGCCAGAGCGGCACTGCACACACTCAGTGCGGTAAATCATTATTTAGGTTTTTCCCTGGCACCGCAGTTGCAGTGCCGAGCGCTAGTGGTCTAGAGGGACTCTAACCCCGTGTCTTTGGGGCAGAGTCCTGTGACACAATACTAGCATTCACTCTGCGGTATTGCGGCTCTGTGATGCAACAGGGTTCACTTTCTTACATACCAGGTGAAGCTAACCCGTGCGTGTTTACATTATACTGCCATATACTGTCTGCCATTACAGAGCAGCAGGTGTCATCTCTGCACGGTGGACCCTGTGCTGCGAATGCACCTTATACCATCCTTATAATTATTTGGTGCGTTCCACCAGAGCTAACAATGGGGACATCTGCTTTTAGTACCATCACTTGTCATAGGACTATATGGGTCTGTGGGTTGATGTGGCTTTGGATCAATTTTCTCATGTACCAGGAAGGTGTTATTACACCCCGGCAGGCCTAGAACTTATGCCTAAACCTACAATTATCAGCAATTAATATGATTATTAATTACCTGTTAGGAGATTTTTCTAATTCTCTTCTTGAAATCCACAAGGAAAAATTTCACGTTCCATCATCTCACTGGGCGTCAGTCACCTGTAAATATTCAAAGGTGTGATAATATGTTCCTGCTGCATGCTATACACAAAGAAAAATATAACACACTGGGGATAAAATTACTTATTTCAGGTATTCTATGAAACATAAGAACGTTTTCTTACAATAGAAGACAGATGATAAGGAGAAGAAATGTTCCTGACATCTGTACCTGAAATATGGTTGTGTTATACTAGGATTTGTGTATAGAAGATATACATGTGAAAAAAATATATTCTCATGTACCAGGAATGTGTTATTACACCCCGGCAGGCCTAGAACTTATGCCTAAACCTACAATTATCAGTAATTATTATGATTATTAATTACCTGTTAGGAGATTTTTCTAATTCTCTTCTTGAAATCCACAAGCAAAAATTTCACGTTCCACCATCTCACTGGGCGTCAGTCACCTGTAAATATTCAAAGGTGTGATAATATGTTCCTGCTACATGCTATACACAAAGAAAAATATAACACACTGGGGATAAAATTACTTATTTCAGGTATTTTATGAAATATAAGAACGTTTTCTTATTTTAGAAGACAGATGATATGGAGAATAATAATTTTTATTTATATAGCGCCAACATATTCCGCAGCACTTTACAATTAAGCGGGGACATGTACAGACAAATTCAGTACAAGTTAAGACAATTTAAACAGTGACATTAGGAGTGAGGTCCCTGCTCGCAAGCTTACAATCTACAAGGAGAGGAAGAAATGTTCCTTACATCTGTACCTGAAATATGGTTGTTGTTCTGCCCATCTTAATGTGCAGAAAGTTAATTGTCATGTTGTTCAAGTTATGGCCACTGGAGGTCATCAGTTGTCTACTTTTCATGTTGTTTACCAACTTTTTCCTCAGAAGAGCAATGTCTTCTGGGTAAGTCCCGCCCTCATTCTTCTTGTGGAAGACAAGCTTCAGTAGCCATTTCTCCTCAGGTCTGAAGGGAGGCACACGTGCTCCTGTCTCACTTACTTTCCTACCCCTGTCCTAACGGATCTCGGTACGTTTATAAAGGGTTAAATGCATCTTATGTTTGTGTTAGTATTTGAGCCTTATGTAGCTCCTATAGTCTGATATAGTTAGGCAGATTGTGCTCTGCAGCTTGCAGTTAGGTAATGTTTACTCTGCATGTAGATAGATGCATCTTTGTATAGAATAGGGCAGTGCTGTTAGAATTACTGTGTAATGCACTCTGTACAATTCTTGCTATAATGTCCCAGTTATTTATGTGATTGCACCCTGTATGTGCATATACTGATATGCTGTTATTCTTTACAGTTTTTCACCAGTCATCCACTATGATTATTCACTGAACATCCACTTTGTACATCAACATCATTCACTATTCGATCATCTACTATGAATACTATCCACCATTGTTGTTCAACGTTATAGTTTATGTTATCATCACCCTAATAAATAAGACTTAAGCATCAACACAGTCTGTTTACTGGGATGTGGATGAAGGTTTAGCCGTATGTTGGAATCCACACAGCATCCTACGTGGAGGAAGGCAGAACAGTTAAAAACGAGACCGCCAGTCGCAGGCGGTGATTGTAAAGTAAGAACAGATTAGCTGCCTTCAGTGAAACTAATAGCCGGTCGCAAGCTGTAGTTGATCAGACTGTACGGAACCGCTAACACCCACACTGCTCCGCATTCGGGTATCACAGCAGCCGCCATACAGCCGCAGAACTTACTGCAGCCCGCCAAGAAGAGCTACATCGTTCCTGCCACGCGGAAGCCCACCGCACATAGACTCAGTTTCCCGCCAAAACACTCAGCAGTACGCACAATGTCTCAAAACAGCATATCCTCACTCAAGGCGAGATCACGAGCAAGCTCTCGCAGGTCATCATTAGCAGAGCTGGCTGCTGTCACCCGTGCTGAAGCTGAAGCAGCCAAAACGAGGTCCTCCTTCGCCGAGAAAGAAATGCATCTAAAGCTGAGACAAGCAGAGCATGAGACAGAAAGTGCACGCCTGCAAGCTGAAACCGCACGTTTGCGGGCAGAGCAAGAGGCAGAAAGTGCGCGCCTGCAAGTGTCTCTAGAAAGACTTATGGCAGACAAAGAGACAGCAGCTGCAATAGCTAAGGCAGAGTACTTGGAAGCCATGAAGGATCCTGATTATGAGAGACGCAGCAACGTTCTTGGAACAGATCTAGAGCAGCAAGATCCAGCTCAGCGCGTTGCAGAGTACGTCCATCGACACTCCAGCATGGACAACACCCTCGACAGACTACATCGATCAGCCTACGCCGATTATCATCGATCCAACCACGAACTTCTCTACTACAAACAAGAAGACGTCCAGCCGAACCAAGTCGGCCGCATGAACATCAGAGGCGACAACCCAGGAATTATCCTCCTGACCATAGCCCTTCCACTTAACTAAATACTGAAGCCTCCGTCTGGAAATACGAGAATCCAAGATCTTCTCCACCATGTACCTCCGCAACAAAGACCTATGGAACACATTATGAATGGCAAACGATGCTGGGAGGTCTGTTGTGAATTCTGTTTTTGGGCTCCCTCTGGTGGTTACTGGTGGTACTGGCTGACTTTTGTCTTGCACCTGTTCCCATCAGGAATCTGGGAGTTTCCTATTTAGTCTGGCTTCTCAGTCATTCTAGTGCCGGCAATCAATGTTACCAGAGCACCTCTGTTGCTTGCTACCTGCTCCAAGTCTGCAATTCAGCTAAGTTGGATCTTTGGCATTTTTTGTGTTTGTTTGTCCAGCATGCATTTATATTTCTCTTGCTGCTGGAAGCTCTAGTGATCTGAAATTACTACTCCGGTGTCATGAGTTGATAACGGAGTTAAAGTAATTTCAGGATGGCTTTTAGGGTTTTGAGGTGACCGCGAAGTCCTCTTTTGTATTTTCTGCTATCTAGTCAGAGGGCCTCTCTTTGCTGAATCTATATTCATACTGCGTACGTGTTTTCCTCTTACCTAACCGTTATTATATGTGGGGGGCTACTATCACTTTTGGGGTTTCCCTGGAGGCAAGCCAGGTCTGTGTATTCCTCTACTAGGAGTTACTAGATCTCCGGCTGGTGCGAGGTGTCTAGGGATAATCGTAGGCACACCCCCTGGCTACTATTAGTTGCGTGTTAGGTTCAGCGTCGCGGTCATCTGAGATTCCATCATTCCTAGAGCTAGTCCGTTTTTGCCTGAGTCCCTGCCATTGGGAACCATGACAGTATTGCCGGCCGCAAATGTATTAAAGGTATTGGCTGAAGAAAGAGAGAAAAGAAGAAGTTTCTGACACTTTTTTTTTTTTTTTTTTTTAACTCAGAAGTTCTGTCTAGCCATAATTGCAATCTGCTGCTTTTTTCTCTCCTCTTAACCCCTGAATGGCTCAGATCTCAGCTGTTGAGAAATGGATATCCAGAGTTTAGCTACAGGCCTGAGTGCTCTTGCTTCTAAGGTTCAAAATATCCAAGACTATGTTATACATGCTCCTATGTCAGAACCCAAGATTCCTATACCTGAGTTCTTTTCTGGAGATAGATCTCGTTTTTTGAATTTTAAGCACAATTGTAAATTGTATCTTTCTCTGAGATCTCGCTCCGCTGGAGACTCCGCTCAGCAGGTTAAAATTGTGATTTCCTTGTTGCGGGGTGACCCCCAGAATTGGGCATTTGCATTGGCACCAGGGGATCCTGCGCTGCTCAATGTGGATGCGTTTTTTCTGGCACTGGGGTTGCTCTATGAGGAACCTAATTTGGAGATTCAGGCTGAAAAGGCCTTGATAGCCCTCTCTCAAGGGCATGATGAAGCTGAAATATATTGTCAAAAATTTCGAAAATGGTCTGTGCTTACTCAGTGGAATGAGTGCGCCCTGGCGGCGAATTTCAGAGAAGGTCTCTCTGACGCCGTTAAAGATGTCATGGTGGGGTTTCCTACGCCCACAGGTCTGAATGAATCCATGACTATGGCTATTCAGATTGATCGGCGTTTACGGGAGCGCAAACCTGTGCACCATTTGGCGGTGTCTTCTGAGCAGACACCGGAGATTATGCAATGTGATAGAATTCTGTCCAGAAGTGAACGGCAGAATTATAGGCGTAAAAATGGGTTGTGCTTCTACTGTGGTGATTCTGCTCATGTTATATCAGCATGCTCTAAACGCACAAAAAAGGTTGATAAGTCTTTTGCAATTGGCACTTTACAGTCTAAGTTTATTTTGTCTGTAACTTTGATCTGTTCATTATCATCTATTACTGTGGATGCCTATGTGGATTCTGGCGCTTCCTTGAGTCTTATGGATTTGTCCTTTGCCAGACGCTGTGGGTTTAGCCTAGAGCCTTTGGAAGTTCCTATCCCTCTGAAGGGTATCGACTCCACACCATTGGCTAGGAATAAACCACAATACTGGACACAAGTGACTATGTGTATGACTCCTGACCATCGGGAGGTGATTCGCTTCCTTGTGTTGCATAACTTGCATGATGTCTTAGTGCTTGGATTGCCATGGTTGCAAACTCATAATCCAGTCCTTGACTGGAAAACAATGTCTGTGTTAAGCTGGGGATGTCAGGGGGCTCATGGGGAAGTACCTTTGGTTTCCATTGCTTCATCTACTCCCTCTGAAATTCCGGCATTTTTGTCTGACTATTGTGATGTTTTTGAGGAGCCCAAACTTAGTTCTCTCCCCCCTCACAGGGATTGTGATTGTGCTATAGACTTGATTCCGGGCAGCAAGTTTCCCAAGGGTCGTTTGTTTAATCTGTCTGTGCCTGAACATGCTGCTATGCGAGAGTATATTAAGGAGTCCTTGGAAAAGGGACATATCCGTCCATCCTCATCCCCTTTAGGTTTTTTTTTCGTGGGTAAAAAAGATGGCTCCCTGAGGCCCTGTATTGATTATCGCCTGTTAAATAAGATTACAGTCAAATACCAGTATCCTTTGCCACTATTGACTGATTTATTTGCTCGTATTAAAGGGGCAAAGTGGTTCTCTAAGATTGATCTTCGGGGTGCGTATAATTTGGTGCGGATTAAGCAGGGAGATGAGTGGAAAACTGCATTTAATACGCCCGAGGGCCATTTTGAGTATTTGGTAATGCCTTTTGGTCTTTCTAATGCTCCTTCAGTCTTTCAGTTCTTTATGCACGATATTTTCCGTAAATACCTGGATAAATTTATGATTGTGTATTTGGATGATATTTTGATTTTTTCGGATGACTGGGAGTCGCATGTTCAACAGGTTAGGAAGGTTTTTCAGGTTTTGCGGGCCAATTCTTTGTTTGTAAAGGGTTCAAAGTGTATTTTTGGGGTTCAGAAGATCTCCTTTTTGGGGTATATTTTTTCCCCTTCTTCTGTTGAGATGGATCCTGTCAAGGTTCGGGCTATTTGTGATTGGACGCAGCCTACTTCCCTGAAGAGTCTTCAGAAGTTCTTGGGCTTTGCTAATTTCTATCGTCGATTTATAACTGGGTTTTCAAGTGTTGCTAAACCTCTGACTGATTTGACTAAGAAGGGTGCTGATGTTGCCAATTGGTCCTCTGCGGCTGTGGAGGCCTTTCGGGAGCTTAAGCGCCGCTTTTCTTCCGCCCCTGTGTTGCGCCAGCCTGATGTTTGGCTCCCTTTTCAGGTCGAGGTTGATGCTTCCGAGATTGGAGCGGGGGCGGTTTTGTCACAGAGAAGTCCCGATTGCTCAGTGATGAGACCATGTGCATTCTTCTCTCGAAAGTTTTCGCCCGCCGAGCGAAATTATGATGTCGGTAATCGGGAGCTCTTGGCTATGAAGTGGGCATTTGAGGAGTGGCGTCATTGGCTTGAGGGTGCTAGACATCAGGTGGTGGTCTTGACTGATCACAAGAATCTGATTTACCTTGAGTCTGCCAGGCGTCTGAATCCTAGACAGGCGCGCTGGTCGTTGTTTTTCTCCCGGTTTAATTTTGTGGTTTCATACTTGCCGGGTTCAAAAAATGTGAAGGCAGATGCCCTTTCTAGGAGTTTTGAGCCTGACTCCTCTGGTGATTCTGAGCCTACGGGTATCCTTAAGGATGGGGTGATTTTGTCTGCTGTCTCCCCAGACTTGCGACGTGCTTTGCAGGAGTTTCAGACTGATAGGCCTGATCGTTGTCCGCCTGGGAGACTGTTTGTTCCAGATGAATGGACCAGTAGAGTCATCTCGGAGGTTCATTCTTCTGTGTTGGCAGGTCACCCTGGAATTTTTGGTACCAGAGATTTGGTGGCCAGGTCCTTCTGGTGGCCTTCCCTGTCTCGGGATGTGCGTGCCTTTGTACAGTCTTGTGATGTTTGTGCTCGGGCCAAGCCTTGCTGTTCTCGGGCTAGTGGATTGTTGTTGTCCTTGCCTATTCCGAAGAGGCCGTGGACGCACATCTCTATGGACTTTATCTCGGACCTCCCGGTTTCTCAGAAAATGTCCGTCATTTGGGTGGTGTGTGACCGTTTTTCTAAGATGGTTCATTTGGTACCCTTGCCCAAATTGCCTTCTTCATCTGAGTTGGTTCCTTTATTTTTTCAGAATGTGGTTCGTTTACATGGTATCCCGGAAAACATCGTTTCTGACAGGGGGTCTCAATTTGTGTCTAGGTTCTGGCGAGCGTTCTGTGCCAGGATGGGCATTGATTTGTCTTTTTCGTCTGCATTCCATCCTCAGACTAATGGCCAGACGGAGCGAACTAATCAGACCTTGGAGACTTATTTGAGGTGTTTTGTGTCTGCTGATCAGGATGATTGGGTCGCCTTTTTGCCGTTGGCAGAGTTTGCCCTCAATAATCGGGCCAGTTCTGCCACTCTGGTTTCTCCTTTCTTTTGCAATTCAGGGTTTCACCCTCGTTTTTCATCTGGCCAGGTGGAATCTTCGGATTGCCCTGGAGTGGACACGGTGGTGGATAGACTGCACCGGATTTGGAGTCATGTGGTGGACAATTTGAAGTTGTCTCAGGAGAAGACTCAGCAGTTTGCTAATCGTCATCGTCGTGTGGGTCATCATCTCCGCGTTGGGGACTTGGTGTGGTTATCTTCTCGTTTTGTCCCTATGAAGGTCTCTTCTCCTAAGTTTAAACCTCGGTTCATAGGTCCTTATAAGATTTTGGAGATTCTTAATCCTGTATCTTTTCATTTGGACCTACCAGCATCTTTCACCATTCATAATGTCTTCCATCGGTCGTTGTTGCGGAGGTACGAGGTACCGGTTGTTCCTTCTGTTGAGCCTCCTGCTCCTGTGCTGGTGGAGGGTGAATTGGAGTATGTTGTGGAGAAGATTTTGGACTCTCGCGTTTCCAGACGGAGACTTCAATATTTGGTTAAATGGAAGGGATACGGTCAGGAGGATAATTCTTGGGTGACTGCCTCCGATGTTCATGCCTCTGATTTGGTTCGAGCCTTTCATAGGGCGCATCCAGATCGCCCTGGTGGTTCTCATGAGGGTTCGGTGCCCCCTCCTTAAGGGGGGGGTACTGTTGTGAATTCTGTTTTTGGGCTCCCTCTGGTGGTTACTGGTGGTACTGGCTGACTTTTGTCTTGCACCTGTTCCCATCAGGAATCTGGGAGTTTCCTATTTAGTCTGGCTTCTCAGTCATTCTAGTGCCGGCAATCAATGTTACCAGAGCACCTCTGTTGCTTGCTACCTGCTCCAAGTCTGCAATTCAGCTAAGTTGGATCTTTGGCATTTTTTGTGTTTGTTTGTCCAGCATGCATTTATATTTCTCTTGCTGCTGGAAGCTCTAGTGATCTGAAATTACTACTCCGGTGTCATGAGTTGATAACGGAGTTAAAGTAATTTCAGGATGGCTTTTAGGGTTTTGAGGTGACCGCGAAGTCCTCTTTTGTATTTTCTGCTATCTAGTCAGAGGGCCTCTCTTTGCTGAATCTATATTCATACTACGTACGTGTTTTCCTCTTACCTAACCGTTATTATATGTGGGGGGCTACTATCACTTTTGGGGTTTCCCTGGAGGCAAGCCAGGTCTGTGTATTCCTCTACTAGGAGTTACTAGATCTCCGGCTGGTGCGAGGTGTCTAGGGATAATCGTAGGCACACCCCCTGGCTACTATTAGTTGCGTGTTAGGTTCAGCGTCACGGTCATCTGAGATTCCATCATTCCTAGAGCTAGTCCGTTTTTGCCTGAGTCCCTGCCATTGGGAACCATGACAGAGGTCCAAACGAAAAGACACCGGGTTAAGGATTTCCAAAATCTTATAAGGACCGATGAAGCGAGGCTTGAATTTAGGAGAGGAAACCTTCATAGGAACATACCAAGAAGACAGCCATACCAAATCCCCAACACAATCACAATCCCTATGAGGAGGCAGGGCACCGGATCTGGGCTCATAAAATACATCCTGGTAGTCCGACAAAAACTCAGGGACCATAGAAGGAGTGGAAGAAGCAATTGACACCAAAGGGACATCGCCATGAATCCCCTGACAACCCCAACTTGACACAGACATAGCTTTCCAATCCAAAACTGGATTATGGGCCTGCAGCCATGGCAGACCCAAAACTACAACATCATGCAAATTATGCAGCACAAGAAAGCGAATCACCTCCTGATGTACAGGAGTCATGCACATGGTCACTTGAGTCCAATACTGAGGCTTATTCTCAGCCAATGGCGTAGCATCTATTCCCCTCAGTGGAATAGGAAATTCCAAAGGCTCCAGAACAAAACCACAGCGCTTGGCAAACGACAAGTCCATAAGATTCAGAGCAGCACTGAATACATTGACAGCAGGCATAGATTGAGAGTCCAAGTGAGCTTAAATAGGAAACCAGCCCACATATAACGAGACAGCTGATGCCAGTCACAAACCTGCAGAAAGATAGCACTCACACAGCTGATGCCAGTCACAAACCTGCAGAAAGATAGCACTCACACAGTACCACTTGTGACCACAAGAGGGAGCCCAGACATAGAGTTCACAACAAGTCTGCTGGTAAAGGAACTACCGAGCAGCACTCCCCTACCTTGCCCTTTCTCAGTTCCTATCAACGAAGACCACGCCTGTGAAGGTGAACAAGACCACATAGGATGTACAGTCTTCCACAGGACGAAGGAAGACAACAAGGTAGCGATGTCTATAGAAGACAGGATGTTCTTGGACATTATGGATGAACAAATAGTCAAGGATACATTGAATAGTTGGGTCGCACCTCTACCATTTCGACCTCAGGGGAGACGCCTACCCAACAACAGGGAATTGGTCTACAACAGATTCATCTCCCTAAGACACAAGCTTCAGAAGTCTCTTGAAGCCCTGACCAACCTTCGTGTGAAACGACCGTATGCTCCTGTGCCATCCACAGAGGTCAAAACGCAAAGACTTTGTATTTTCTGTGATGCATCAGTCAAAGCGATTGCAGCAGTAGCGTACCTCAAAACCATAGATGTAAGCGGACAATGCCATATCGGGTTCGTTATGAGCCGGACAAAATTGGTGCCACTTTGTGAACACACGATACCCAGACTGGAACTCTGTGCTGCTGTCCTTCCAGTTGAGTTGGCCGATCTGATTTCGGATGCGATGAGTCTGAAGATCAAGGATGCAGAGTTCTACACCGATAGCAAGGTGGTACTGGGGTACATCTGTAACGAGACACGACGCTTCTACGTCTACGTCCGCAACCGGGTACTTCGGATGAGAAGATCCACCGGCCCTAATCAATGGCACTACGTACCTACTCACCACAATCCTGCAGACCACGCGACTAGATCCGTTGCACCCAGTTATCTGAAGGACATTACATGGTTCACAGGTCCTACCTCTTTGTACCATTTGATGCCCCACATCAGCAGGCCTGAAACTTTCGAACTAGTGGGTCCAGACACAGATGAAGAGATCCGACCTCAATTTTCTGCTCTACATACAGAGACTTCAAGCTGTCACCTCGAATCTCACCGGTTCAGCAGGTTCTCCACCTGGAAGTCACTTGTTCGAGCTATAGCCTGTCTATTTAATGTAATCCAGTCCTACAAGTCAGCACTACCTGATAGCCAGAGACCTTGTAAAGGTTGGCATCACTGCAGGCTTGCGTTTACTGCTCCCGACCTGGAAAGAGCCAAGGTTATAATACTTCGTGTTGTACAAAGAGAAACCTATGGCAGAGAAATAGACAACCTCAACAAGGGACAACCCATTCCTGAAGTCAGTGGGCTGAGGAAGCTCGATCCGATTGTCGATCAGGATGGGCTGCTGAGAGTCGGTGGCCGTCTTCAAGAAGCTGAGGTAGAAGTTTCAGAGAAGCACCCGATAATAATTCCTGGACGTCATCACGTAACAACCCTGCTGATTCAACATCATCATGTCTTAGTGAGACACCAAGGCCGTTTGTTCACTGAAGGAAACCTACGGGCGGCTGGACTATGGATAGTTGGAGCTAAGAGAAGAGTGAGCAAACTCATCTTTGACTGTGTTACTTGTCGCAAACTCCGGGGCACATTCCAAAATCCGAAGATGGCCAATCTTCCACCCGACAGACTCAGTACTGAACCCCCCTTCACCAACGTTGGACTAGATGTATTCGGTCCTTGGTCTGTGGCTACACGACGGACTAGGAAAATACTTACAGAAGCAAAGTGTTGGGCAGTTCTATTCACGTGTCTGTCCATCAGAGCTGTTCATATCGAAGTAATTGAATCGATGGACTCATCAAGTTTTATAAACGCACTTCGACGCTTCATCGCAATCAGAGGCCCTGTGAAGCATATTCGTTCTGACCGAGGTACGAATTTCGTCGGAGCGGCAAGAGAACTCCAAATCCCTTCCAATCTGGACATCGCTAATGTGGAAAGGTATCTAGGCGAGCAAGGATGTACCTGGACTTTCAATCTACCACACTCTTCGCACATGGGAGGTGCGTGGGAAAGGATGATAGGGATAGCACGCAAAATACTAGACTCTATCTTCTTGCAAGCTAACACCAGACTTACACAAGAAAGTTTAACCACGTTCTTGGCAGAGGTCTCAGCCATCATGAATGCCAGGCCACTGACAGCACTTTCTAGTGATTCTGGAGATCCATCCATCCTTACTCCTGCAATGTTACTCACACAGAAAACCTGTGTCCTGAAAGCTCCACTCTGAGAATTCAATGACAAAGACCTCTACAGGCGACAATGGAGGCAAGTACAAAGCGTATCCAACATCTTCTGGGATAGATGGAGGAAACAGTATCTCTCCACTCTGCAAACCAGGACAAAGTGGCAGAAAGACCGTCCAAATATTCAATCTGGTGATGTTGTACTTGTCAAAGACAGTCAGTCACATCGAAACGAGTGGCCACTCGGCCTAGTCATCAAGACCCTTCCCAGCAAAGATGGGAAAGTGCGGAAAGTAGAGGTCAGAGTGTGCAATCTTGGGGAGAACAAACTGTTCCTCAGGCCCCTTACCGAGCTTGTATTATTATTTTCCCCAAAAGAACCTAATTGTGGCATCTGTTGACGCCAAGCGGGGAGTGTTCTGCCCATCTTAATGTGCAGAAAGTTAATTGTCATGTTGTTCAAGTTATGGCCACTGGAGGTCATCAGTTGTCTACTTTTCATGTTGTTTACCAACTTTTTCCTCAGAAGAGCAATGTCTTCTGGGTAAGTCCCGCCCTCATTCTTCTTGTGGAAGACAAGCTTCAGTAGCCATTTCTCCTCAGGTCTGAAGGGAGGCACACGTGCTCCTGTCTCACTTACTTTCCTACCCCTGTCCTAACGGATCTCGGTACGTTTATAAAGGGTTAAATGCATCTTATGTTTGTGTTAGTATTTGAGCCTTATGTAGCTCCTATAGTCTGATATAGTTAGGCAGATTGTGCTCTGCAGCTTGCAGTTAGGTAATGTTTACTCTGCATGTAGATAGATGCATCTTTGTATAGAATAGGGCAGTGCTGTTAGAATTACTGTGTAATGCACTCTGTACAATTCTTGCTATAATGTCCCAGTTATTTATGTGATTGCACCCTGTATGTGCATATACTGATATGCTGTTATTCTTTACAGTTTTTCACCAGTCATCCACTATGATTATTCACTGAACATCCACTTTGTACATCAACATCATTCACTATTCGATCATCTACTATGAATACTATCCACCATTGTTGTTCAACGTTATAGTTTATGTTATCATCACCCTAATAAATAAGACTTAAGCATCAACACAGTCTGTTTACTGGGATGTGGATGAAGGTTTAGCCGTATGTTGGAATCCACACAGCATCCTACGTGGAGGAAGGCAGAACAGTTGTGTTATACTAGGATTTGTGTATAGAAGATATACACTCACTGGCCACTTTATTAGGTACACCTGTCCAACTTCTTGTTAACACTTAATTTCTAATCAGCCAATCACATGGCGGCAACTCAGTGCATTTAGGCATGTAGACATGGTCAAGACAATCTCCTGCAGTTCAAACCGAGCATCAGTATGGGGAAGAAAGGTGATTTGAGTGCCTTTGAACGTGGCATGGTTGTTGGTGCCAGAAGGGCTGGTCTGAGTATTTCAGAAACTGCTGATCTACTGGGATTTTCACGCACAACCATCTCTAGGGTTTACAGAGAATGGTCCGAAAAAGAAAAAAAATCCAGTGAGCGGCAGTTCTGTGGGCGGAAATGCCTTGTTGATGCCAGAGGTCAGAGGAGAATGGGCAGACTGGTTCGAGCTGATAGAAAGGCAACAGTGACTCAAATCGCCACCTGTTACAACCAAGGTAGGCCTAAGAGCATCTCTGAACGCACAGTGCGTCGAACTTTGAGGCAGATGGGCTACAGCAGCAGAAGACCACACCGGGTACCACTCCTTTCAGCTAAGAACAGGAAACTGAGGCTACAATTTGTACAAGCTCATCGAAATTGGACAGTAGAAGATTGGAAAAACGTTGCTTGGTCTGATGAGTCTCGATTTCTGCTGCGACATTCGGATGGTAGGGTCAGAATTTGGCGTAAACAACATGAAAGCATGGATCCATCCTGCCTTGTATGGAGCATCTTTGGGATGTGCAGCCGACAAATCTGCGGCAACTGTGTGATGCCATCATGTCAATATGGACCAAAATCTCTGAGGAATGCTTCCAGCACCTTGTTGAATCTATGCCACGAAGAATTGAGGCAGTTCTGAAGGCAAAAGGGAGTCCAACCCGTTACTAGCATGGTGTACCTAATAAAGTGGCCAGTGAGTGTACATGTGAAAAACACAAACAATATATTCTCATGTACCAGGAAGGTGTTATTACACCCCGGCAGGCCTAGAACTTATGCCTAAACCTACAATTATCAGTAATTAATATGATTATTAATTACCTGTTAGAAGATTTTTCTAATTCTCTTCTTGAAATCCACAAGGAAAAATTTCACGTTCCACCATCTCACTGGGTGTCAGTCACCTGTAAATATTCAAAGGTGTGATATGTTCCTGCCACATGCTATGCACAAAGAAAAATATAACACACTAGGGATAAAATTACATATTTCAGGTATTCTATGAAACATAAGAACGTTTTCTTACAATAGAAGACAGATGATAAGGAGAAGAAATGTTCCTGACATCTGTACCTGAAATATGGTTGTGTTATACTAGGATTTGTGTATAGAAGATATACATGTGAAAAAAATATATTCTCATGTACCAGGAAGGTGTTATTAAACCCCGGCAGGCCTAGAACTTATGCCTAAACCTACAATTATCAGTAATTAATATGATTATTAATTACCTGTTAGGAGATTTTTCTAATTCTCTTCTTGAAATCCACAAGGAAAAATTTCACGTTCCATCATCTCACTGGGCGTCAGTCACCTGTAAATATTCAAAGGTGTGATAATATGTTCCTGCTACATGCTATACACAAAGAAAAATATAACACACTAGGGATAAAATTACTTATTTCAGGTATTCTATGAAAAATAAGAACGTTTTCTTATTTTAGAAGACAGATGATAAGGAGAATAATAATTTTTATTTATGTAGCGCCAACATATTCCGCAGCACTTTACAATTAAGCGGGGACATGTACAGACAAATTCAATACAAGTTAAGACAATTTAAACAGTGACATTAGGAGTGAGGTCCCTGCTCGCAAGCTTACAATCTACAAGGAGAGGAAGAAATGTTCCTTACATCTGTACCTGAAATATGGTTGTGTTATACTAGGATTTGTGTATAGAAGATATACATGTGAAAAAAATATATTCTTGCAGCACCCCAGAGTCCTGGTCGTTGCAGTACTGTGGCTCCGCCACTAAGGGGAGCTATGGCACTGAAGGAGTTCATCTGACCAGGTATCACAGACACCAATACATTTCACAGCCGGGCCTCCAGGGGGAGCTAAGGGTTCTATTCATTAGGCCACTCCTCACATACTGGTAAAACTGGGGGTCAGGCAGGAAGTTAGAAAAAAGAAAGCTGACTGGGTTGGAACCAGGCAACACCTTGTGGCAGAGGGTGTTGTGGGGGAAGATTCGGTAGGGCCCCTGTCAGGGGTGGGATCCTGACAGAGGCCTGGCAACTTGAGAGAACGTCACGGGACCGTGCCTGCTCAGCATAGCGGCGGTGCCCAAGGAAGGATTAGAAGCGAGATAGATTGTGCTGAGTGAGAAACGAGATCAAAGCAACAAGGAGAATACCAGTAGGAGTCGTGCTGTGAGACCGAGGCAACATTCTACTGAGGCGCATAACCGGCGGCCGGAACGCCGAGGAAGTATTTATAAATCTAGCTTCAAGCAATACTTCAAACCAACGGCAGGACAGTCAGTCATAGGCGGGCTGTCTCACCTAAATCACCTACGAAGACATAGGGGGCAACTTGTGGAGAGGGGCGACTCTAGGGTCCCGGAAGAGCTCCGAGCCTACCCGTCATACAGGTGCCGTCCTAACCGTAACATCAGGGAGGGACGGAAGATTAGCAGAACATCATCTAATCGAGTTGTGAGGGAACTTAAGAAACAGACACAACAGTTGTGGGGACTTTCCGTAAGCACAGCAGGGAAGGACCACAACACATAGCGCTAGCAGGAAGGCACAGATTTCCACCTGCAAAGAGAACTCTGGAGGTGCCATTGGACCGGCCGGACTTGCGCAGCCTGGTTAACCGTATTCCGGATTGAGGACCCAGAGATCTTCAGTAAAGAGGTAAAGAGACTGCAACCTGGTGTCCTCGTTATTTACTGCGACCGGCATATCACAACTACACCATCATTCTCCACACTTTCACCAGACGTCCCCCTGACAGGCAGGGCCACAGACCGGGCCTAGCCATCGTGACAACCCCCCCCCAGAATAGAGACTCGGAGGCCCGGTACCGGATACCCCTCGGCCCTGCGGCAGTGGGGGCGCTGCATTCTCATGTACCAGGAAGGTGTTATTACACCCCGGCAGGCCTAGAACTTATGCCTAAACCTACAATTATCAGTAATTAATATGATTATTAATTACCTGTTAGGAGATTTTTCTAATTCTCTTCTTGAAATCCACAAGGAAAAATTTCACGTTCCATCATCTCACTGGGCATCAGTCACCTGTAAATAGTCAAAGGTGTGATAATATGTTCCTACTACATGCTATACACAAAGAAAAATATAACACACTAGGGATAAAATTACTTATTTCAGGTATTCTATGAAACATAAGAACGTTTTCTTATTTTAGAAGACAGATGATAAGGAGAATAATCATTTTTATTTATGTAGCGCCAACATATTCCGCAGCACTTTACAATTAAGCGGGGACATGTACAGACAAATTCAATACAAGTTAAGACAAATTCAAACAGTCCCTCACTACTTTCAAGACCGCACTCGCCACAGCTAAACAAACCTACTTCTCATCTCTCATATCCTCCCTGTCTCACAACCCTAAACAGTTATTCAACACCTTCAATTCTCTCCTCCGTCCCCCAGCACCTCCTCCCTCCTCACTTATCTCTGCTGAAGACTTTGCCTCATTCTTCAAGCAGAAGATTGATAACATCAGAGACAGTTTTGGTCAACAAGCCCCAGAGCCCTTCCTCCCAACTTCCCTACCCTCCACCTCCAAAACCAACTACTCCACCATTACAGAAGATCAACTCGCCACTCTACTCTCAAGATCGCATCTCACCACCTGTGCACTTGACCCGCTCCCATCCCACCTCATCCCAAACCTCACCACAATCTTCATCCCAACCCTAACCCATCTCTTCAACCTATCACTAACAACTGGTGTTTTCCCCTCAAGCTTTAAACATGCCTCCATCACACCTATCCTCAAAAAGCCCTCTTTTGACCCATCCTCTGTATCTAGCTATCGCCCTATATCACTTCTCCCATATGCCTCAAAACTACTGGAACAACACATCTACCTTGAACTGTCCTCCCATCTCTCTTCTTGCTCCCTCTTTGACCGCTTACAATCTGGCTTCCGGTCACACCATTCCACTGAAACTGCGCTAACTAAGGTCACCAATGACCTCTTAACCGCCAAGAGCAAGCGACACTACTCTGTTCTCCTCCTCCTCGACCTGTCGGCTGCCTTTGACACAGTGGACCATTCCCTATTATTACAGACCCTCTCATCCCTTGGCATCACAGACTTGGCCCTATCCTGGATCTCATCATACCTAACAGACCGGACATTCAGCGTCTCCCACTCACACACCACCTCCTCACCTCGCCCCCTCTCTGTCGGAGTCCCACAAGGTTCAGTCCTTGGGCCCCTGCTCTTCTCCATTTACACCTTTGGCCTGGGACAGCTCATAGAATCTCATGGATTTCAGTATCACCTCTATGCTGATGACACACAGATCTACATCTCTGGACCAGATATCACCTCCCTACTAACCAGAATCCCTCAATGTCTGTCCACTATTTCATCCTTCTTCTCCGCTAAATTTCTGAAACTTAACATGGACAAAACAGAATTCATCATCTTTCCCCCATCTCACGTGACCCCCCCAACGAACCTATCCATTACAGTAAATGGCTGCCCACTCTCCCCAGTCCCACAAGCTCGCTGCCTCGGGGTTATCCTTGACGCTGATCTCTCCTTCAAACCACATATCCAAGCCCTTTCCACTTCCTGCCGACTTCAACTCAAAAATATTGCACGAATCCGTTCATTCCTCAACCAAGAATCTGCAAAAACCCTAGTCCATGCCCTCATCATCTCTCGCCTTGACTACTGCAACCTCCTGCTCTGTGGCCTCCCCTCAAACACTCTCGCACCCCTCCAATCTATTCTAAACTCTGCTGCCCGACTAATCCACCTGTCCCCCCGCTATTCTCCGGCCTCTCCCCTCTGTCAATCCCTTCACTGGCTCCCCATTGCCCAGAGACTCCAGTACAAAATCCTAACCATGACGTACAAAGCCATCCACAACCTGTCTCCTCCTTACATCTGTGACCTCATCTCCCGGTACTTTCCTACACGCAACCTGCGATCCTCACAAGATCTCCTTCTCTACTCCCCTCTTATCTCCTCTTCCCACAATCGTATACAAGATTTCTCTCGCGTATCACCCCTACTCTGGAACCCTCTACCACAACACATCAGACTCTCGCCCACCATCGAAACCTTCAAAAAGAATCTGAAGACCCACCTCTTCCGACAAGCCTACAACCTGCAGTAACCACCGATCGACCAAACCACTGCATGACCAGCTCTACCCTCACCTACTGTATCCTCACCCATCCCTTGTAGATTGTGAGCCTTCGCGGGCAGGGTCCTCTCTCCTACTGTACCAGTTATGACTTGTATTGTTCAAGATTATTGTACTTGTTTTTATTATGTATACCCCTCCTCACTTGTAAAGCGCCATGGAATAAATGGCGCTATAACAATAAATAATAATAATAATAATAATAATAATAACAGTGACATTAGGAGTGAGCTCCCTGCTCGCAAGCTTACAATCTACAAGGAGAGGAAGAAACGTTCCTTACATCTGTACCTGAAATATGGTTGTGTTATACTAGGATTTGTGTATAGAAGATATACATGTGAAAAAAATATATTCTCATGTACCAGGAAGGTGTTATTACACCCTGGCAGGCCTCAAACTTATGCCTAAACCTACAATTATCAGTAATTAATATGATTATTAATTACCTGTTAGGAGATTTTTCTAATTCTCTTCTTGAAATCCACAAGGAAAAATTTCACGTTCCACCATCTCACTGGGCGTCAGTCACCTGTAAATATTCAAAGGTGTGATAATATGTTCCTGCCACATGCTATGCACAAAGAAAAATATAACACACTAGGGATAAAATTACATATTTCAGGTATTCTATGAAACATAAGAACGTTTTCTTACAATAGAAGACAGATGATAAGGAGAAGAAATGTTCCTGACATCTGTACCTGAAATATGGTTGTGTTATACTAGGATTTGTGTATAGAAGATATACATGTGAAAAAAACAAACAATATATTCTCATGTACCAGGAAGGTGTTATTACACCCCGGCAGGCCTAGAACTTATGCCTAAACCTACAATTATCAGTAAATAATATGATTATTAATTACCTGTTAGGAGATTTTTCTAATTCTCTTCTTGAAATCCGCAAGGAAAAATGTTCACGTTCCACCATCTCACTGGGCGTCAGTCACCTGTAAATATTCAAAGGTGTGATAATATTTTCCTGCCACATGCTATACACAAAGAAAAATATAACACACTAGGGATAAAATCACTTATTTCAGGTAGTCTATGAAACATAAGAACGTTTTCTCATTTTAGAAGACATGATAAGGAGAATAATAATTTTTATTTATATAGCGCCAACATATTCCGCAGCACTTTACAATTAAGCGGGGACATGTACAGACAAATTCAATACAAGTTAAGACAATTTAAACAGTGACATTATGAGTGAGGTCCCTGCTCGCAAGCTTACAATCTACAAGGAGAGGAAGAAATGTTCCTTACATCTGTACCTGAAATATGGTTGTGTTATACTAGGATTTGTGTATAGAAGATATACATGTGAAAAAAATATATTCTCATGTACCAGGAAGGTGTTATTACACCCCGGCAGGCCTAGAACTTATGCCTAAACCTACAATTATCAGTAATTAATATGATTATTAATTACCTGTTGGGAGATTTTTCTAATTCTCTTCTTGAAATCCACAAGGAAAAATTTCACGTTCCACCATCTCACTGGGCGTCAGTCACCTGTAAATATTCAAAGGTGTGATAATATGTTCCTGCTACATGCTATACACAAAGAAAAATATAACACACTAGGGATAAAATTACTTATTTCAGGTATTCTATGAAACATAAGAACGTTTTCTTAATTTAGAAGACAGATGATAAGGAGAATAATAATTTTTATTTATATAGCGTCAACATATTCCGCAGCACTTTACAATTGAGCGGGGACATGTACAGACAAATTCAATACAAGTTAAGACAATTTAAACAGTGACATTAGGAGTGAGGTCCCTGCTCGCAAGCTTACACTGTACAAGGAGAGGAAGAAATGTTCCTTACATCTGTACCTGAAATATGGTTGTGTTATACTAGGATTTGTGTATAGAAGATATACATGTGAAAAAAATATATTCTCATGTACCAGGAAGGTGTTATTACACCCCGGCAGGCCTAGAACTTATGCCTAAACCTACAATTATCAGTAATTAATATGATTATTAATTACCTGTTAGAAGATTTTTCTAATTCTCTTCTTGAAATCCACAAGGAAAAATTTCACGTTCCACCATCTCACTGGGCGTCAGTCACCTGTAAAAATTAAAAGGTGTGATAATATGTTCCTGCCACATGCTATACACAAAGAAAAATATAACACACTATGGATAAAATTACATATTTCAGGTATTCTATGAAACATAAGAACGTTTTCTTACAATAGAAGACAGATGATAAGGAGAAGAAATGTTCCTGACATCTGTACCTGAAATATGGTTGTGGTATACTAGGATTTGTGTATAGAAGACATACATGTGAAAAACACAAACAATATATTCTCATGTACCAGGAAGGTGTTATTACACCCCGGCAGGCCTAGAACTTATGCCTAAACCTACAATTATCAGTAATTAATATGATTATTAATTACCTGTTAGGAGATTTTTCTAATTCTCTTCTTGAAATCCACAAGGAAAAATTTCACGTTCCACCATCTCACTGGGCGTCAGTCACCTGTAAATAGTCAAAGGTGTGATAATATGTTCCTGCTACATGCTATACACAAAGAAAAATATAACACACTAGGGACAAAATTACTTATTTCAGGTATTCTATGAAACATAAGAACGTTTTCTTATTTTAGAAGACAGATGATAAGGAGAATAATAATTTTTATTTATATAGTGCCAACATATTCCGCAGCACTTTAAAATTAAGCGGGGACATGTACAGACAAATTCAATACAAGTTAAGACAATTTAAACAGTGACATTAGGAGTGAGGTCCCTGCTCGCAAGCTTACAATCTACAAGGAGAGGAAGAAATGTTCCTTACATCTGTACCTGAAATATGGTTGTGTTATACTAGGATTTGTGTATAGAAGATATACATGTGAAAAAAATATATTCTCATGTTCCAGGAAGGTGTTATTACACCCCGGCAGGCCTAGAACTTATGCCTAAACCTACAATTATCAGTAATTAATATGATTATTAATTACCTGTTAGAAGATTTTTCTAATTCTCTACTTGAAATTCACAAGGAAAAATTTCACGTTCCACCATCTCACTGGGCGGCAGTCACCTGTAAATAGTCAAAGGTGTGATAATATGTTCCTGCTACATGCTATACACAAAGAAAAATATAACACACTAGTGATAAAATTACATATTTCAGGTATTCTATGAAACATAAGAACGTTTTCTTATTTTAGAAGACAGATGATAAGGAGAATAATAATTTTTATTTATATAGCGCCAACATATTCCGCAGCACTTTACAATTAAGCGGGGACATGTACAGACAAATTCAGTACAAGTTAAGACAATTTAAACAGTGACATTAGGAGTGAGGTCCCTGCTCGCAAGCTTACACTCTACAAGGAGAGGAAGAAATGTTCCTTACATCTGTACCTGAAATATGGTTGTGTTATACTAGGATTTGTGTATAGAAGATATACATATGAAAAAAATATATTCTCATGTACCAGGAAGGTGTTATTACACCCTGGCAGGCCTAGAACTTATGCCTAAACCTACAATTATCAGTAATTAATATGATTATTAATTACCTGTTAGAAGATTTTTCTAATTCTCTTCTTGAAATCCACAAGGAAAAATTTCACGTTCCACCATCTCACTGGGCGTCAGTCACCTGTAAATATTTAAAGGTGTGATAATATGTTCCTGC
The DNA here is from genome assembly GCF_051348905.1 of Ranitomeya variabilis. Classification (NCBI taxonomy): domain Eukaryota; kingdom Metazoa; phylum Chordata; class Amphibia; order Anura; family Dendrobatidae; genus Ranitomeya; species Ranitomeya variabilis. Next base: position 472,589,354 of record NC_135235.1, on the reverse strand, counting down.
CACATGCTATACACAAAGAAAAATATAACACACTAGGGATAAAATTACATATTTCAGGTATTATATGAAACATAAGAACGTTTTCTTACAATAGAAGACAGATGATAAGGAGAAGAAATGTTCCTGACATCTGTACCTGAAATATGGTTGTGTTATACTAGGATTTGTGTATAGAAGACATACATGTGAAAAACGCAAACAATATATTCTCATGTACCAGGAAGGTGTTATTACACCCTGGCAGGCCTAGAACTTATGCCTAAACCTACAATTATCAGTAATTAATATGATTATTAATTACCTGTTAGGAAATTTTTCTAATTATCTTCTTGAAATCCAGAAGGAAAAATTTCACGTTCCACCAACTCACTGGGCGTCAGTCACCTGTAAATATTCAAAGGTGTGATAATATGTTCCTGCCACATGCTATACACAAAGAAAAATATAACACACTAGGGACAAAATTACTTATTTCAGGTATTCTATGAAACATAATAAGGTTTTTTTCATTTTAGAAGACAGATGATAAGGAGAATAATAATTTTTATTTATATAGCGCCAACATATTCCGCAGCACTTTACAATTAAGCGGGGACATGTACAGACAAATTCAATACAAGTTAAGACAATTTAAACAGTGACATTAGGAGCGAAGTCCCTGCTCGCAAGCTTACAATCTACAAGGTGAAGAAGAAATGTTCCTTACATCTGTACCTGAAATATGGTTGTGTTATACTAGGATTTGTGTATAGAAGATATACATGTGAAAAACACAAACAATATATTCTCATGTACCAGGAAGGTGTTATTACACCCTGCAGGCCTAGAACGTATGCCTAAATCTACAATTATCAGTAATTAATATGATTATTAATTACTTGTTAGGAGATTTTTCTAATTCTCTTCTTGAAATCCACAAGGAAAAATTTCACGTTCCACCATCTCACTGGGCGTCAGTCACCTGTAAATATTCAAAGGTGTGATAATATGTTCCTGCTACATGCTATACACAAAGAAAAATATAACACACTAGGGATAAAATTACTTATTTCAGGTATTCTATGAAACATAAGAACGTTTTCTTATTTTAGAAGACAGATGATAAGGAGAATAATAATTTTTATGTATATAGCGCCAACATATTCCGCAGCACTTTACAATTAAGCGGGGACATGTACAGACAAATTCAATACAAGTTAAGACAATTTAAACAGTGACATTAGGAGTGAGGTCCCTGCTCGCAAGCTTACAATCTACAAGGAGAGGAAGAAATATTCCTTACATCTGTACCTGAAATATGGTTGTGTTATACTAGGATTTGTGTATAGAAGATATACATGTGAAAAAAATATATTCTTGCAGCGCCCCAGAGTCCTGGTCGTTGCAGTACTGTGGCTCCGCCACTAAGGGGAGCTATGGCACTGAAGGAGTTCATCTGACCAGGTATCACAGACACCAATACATTTCACAGCCGGGCCTCCAGGGGGAGCTAAGGGTTCTATTCATTAGGCCACTCCTCACATACTGGTAAAACTGGGGGTCAGGCAGGAAGTTAGAAAAAAGAAAGCTGAGTGGGTTGGAACCAGGCAACACCTTGTGGCAGAGGGTGTTGTGGGGGAAGATTCGGTAGGGCCCCTGTCAGGGGTGGGATCCTGACAGAGGCCTGGCAACTTGAGAGAACGTCACGGGACCGTGCCTGCTCAGCATAGCGGTGGTGCCCAAGGAAGGATTAGAAGCGAGATAGATTGTGCTGAGTGAGAAACGAGATCAAAGCAACAAGGAGAATACCAGTAGGAGTCGTGCTGTGAGACCGAGGCAACATTCTACTGAGGCGCATAACCGGCGGCCGGAACGCCGAGGAAGTATTTATAAATCTAGCTTCAAGCAATACTTCAAACCAACGGCAGGACAGTCAGTCATAGGCGGGCTGTCTCACCTAAATCACCTACGAAGACATAGGGGGCAACTTGTGGAGAGGGGCGACTCTAGGGTCCCGGAAGAGCTCCGAGCCTACCCGTCATACAGGTGCCGTCCTAACCGTAACATCAGGGAGGGACGGAAGATTAGCAGAACATCATCTAATCGAGTTGTGAGGGAACTTAAGAAACAGACACAACAGTTGTGGGGACTTTCCGTAAGCACAGCAGGGAAGGACCACAACACATAGCGCTAGCAGGAAGGCACAGATTTCCACCTGCAAAGAGAACTCTGGAGGTGCCATTGGACCGGCCGGACTTGCGCAGCCTGGTTAACCGTATTCCGGATTGAGGACCCAGAGATCTTCAGTAAAGAGGTAAAGAGACTGCAACCTGGTGTCCTCGTTATTTACTGCGACCGGCATATCACAACTACACCATCATTCTCCACACTTTCACCAGACGTCCCCCTGACAGGCAGGGCCACAGACCGGGCCTAGCCATCGTGACAACCCCCCCCAGAATAGAGACTCGGAGGCCCGGTACCGGGTACCCCTCGGCCCTGCGGCAGTGGGGGCGCTGCATTCTCATGTACCAGGAAGGTGGTATTACACCCCGGCAGGCCTAGAACTTATGCCTAAACCTACAATTATCAGTAATTAATATGATTATTAATTACCTGTTAGGAGATTTTTCTAATTCTCTTCTTGAAATCCACAAGGAAAAATTTCACGTTCCATCATCTCACTGGGCATCAGTCACCTGTAAATAGTCAAAGGTGTGATAATATGTTCCTACTACATGCTATACACAAAGAAAAATATAACACACTAGGGATAAAATTACTTATTTCAGGTATTCTATGAAACATAAGAACGTTTTCTTATTTTAGAAGACAGATGATAAGGAGAATAATCATTTTTATTTATGTAGCGCCAACATATTCCGCAGCACTTTACAATTAAGCGGGGACATGTACAGACAAATTCAATACAAGTTAAGACAAATTCAAACAGTCCCTCACTACTTTCAAGACCGCACTCGCCACAGCTAAACAAACCTACTTCTCATCTCTCATATCCTCCCTGTCTCACAACCCTAAACAGTTATTCAACACCTTCAATTCTCTCCTCCGTCCCCCAGCACCTCCTCCCTCCTCACTTATCTCTGCTGAAGACTTTGCCTCATTCTTCAAGCAGAAGATTGATAACATCAGAGACAGTTTTGGTCAACAAGCCCCAGAGCCCTTCCTCCCAACTTCCTTACCCTCCACCTCCAAAACCAACTACTCCACCATTACAGAAGATCAACTCGCCACTCTACTCTCAAGATCGCATCTCACCACCTGTGCACTTGACCCGCTCCCATCCCACCTCATCCCAAACCTCACCACAATCTTCATCCCAACCCTAACCCATCTCTTCAACCTATCACTAACAACTGGTGTTTTCCCCTCAAGCTTTAAACATGCCTCCATCACACCTATCCTCAAAAAGCCCTCTCTTGACCCATCCTCTGTATCTAGCTATCGCCCTATATCACTTCTCCCCTATGCCTCAAAACTACTGGAACAACACATCTACCTTGAACTGTCCTCCCATCTCTCTTCTTGCTCCCTCTTTGACCGCTTACAATCTGGCTTCCGGTCACACCATTCCACTGAAACTGCGCTAACTAAGGTCACCAATGACCTCTTAACCGCCAAGAGCAAGCGACACTACTCTGTTCTCCTCCTCCTCGACCTGTCGGCTGCCTTTGACACAGTGGACCATTCCCTATTATTACAGACCCTCTCATCCCTTGGCATCACAGACTTGGCCCTATCCTGGATCTCATCATACCTAACAGACCAGACATTCAGCGTCTCCCACTCACACACCACCTCCTCACCTCGCCCCCTCTCTGTCGGAGTCCCACAAGGTTCAGTCCTTGGGCCCCTGCTCTTCTCCAATTACACCTTTGGCCTGGGACAGCTCATAGAATCTCATGGCTTTCAGTATCACCTCTATGCTGATGACACACAGATCTACATCTCTGGACCAGATATCACCTCCCTACTAACCAGAATCCCTCAATGTCTGTCCACTATTTCATCCTTCTTCTCCGCTAAATTTCTGAAACTTAACATGGACAAAACAGAATTCATCATCTTTCCCCCATCTCACGTGACCCCCCCAACGAACCTATCCATTACAGTAAATGGCTGCCCACTCTCCCCAGTCCCACAAGCTCGCTGCCTCGGGGTTATCCTTGACGCTGATCTCTCCTTCAAACCACATATCCAAGCCCTTTCCACTTCCTGCCGACTTCAACTCAAAAATATTGCACGAATCCGTTCATTCCTCAACCAAGAATCTGCAAAAACCCTAGTCCATGCCCTCATCATCTCTCGCCTTGACTACTGCAACCTCCTGCTCTGTGGCCTCCCCTCAAACACTCTCGCACCCCTCCAATCTATTCTAAACTTTGCTGCCCGACTAATCCACCTGTCCCCCCGCTATTCTCCGGCCTCTCCCCTCTGTCAATCCCTTCACTGGCTCCCCTGTTGTGAATTTGCTTTTTGCTCCCTCTAGTGGTTACTAGTTTTTTGACTCTGGTTTTTCTGTCATTCCTTTTATCCGCACCTGGGTCGTTAGTTAGGGGTGTTGCTATATAAGCTCCCTGGACCTTCAGTTCAATGCCTGGCAACGTAGTTATCAGAGCTAGTCTGCTGTGCTCTTGTCTACTGATCCTGGTTCCAGTTATATCAGCTAAGTCTGCCTTTTGCTTTTGCTATTTGTTTTGGTTTTGTATTTTTGTCCAGCTTGTTCCAAATCTATATCCTGACCTTTGCTGGAAGCTCTAGGGGGGCTGGTGTTCTCCCCCCGGACCGTTAGACGGTTCGGGGGTTCTTGAATTTCCAGTGTGGATTTTGATAGGGTTTTTGTTGACCATATAAGTTACCTTTCTTTATTCTGCTATCAGTAAGCGGGCCTCTCTGTGCTAAACCTGGTTCATTTCTGTGTTTGTCATTTCCTCTTACCTCACCGTCATTATTTGTGGGGGGCTTCTATCCAGCTTTGGGGTCCCCTTCTCTGGAGGCAAGAAAGGTCTTTGTTTTCCTCTACTAGGGGTAGCTAGATTCTCCGGCTGGCGCGTGTCATCTAGAATCAACGTAGGAATGATCCCCGGCTACTTCTAGTGTTGGCGTTAGGAGTAGATATATGGTCAACCCAGTTACCACTGCCCTATGAGCTGGATTTTTGTATTCTGCAGACTTCCACGTTCCTCTGAGACCCTCGCCATTGGGGTCATAACAGTTTGCCAGGCCAGTATTAAATGTTTAATGCATTGCAGAAGAGGGATTATAAGAAAGAAGATTCTGAGTTTTTTTTTTTTTTTCCTTTTTCCCCTTTACCTCAGAGTGGCTATGCTTGCTGCAGACATGAATGTCCAGACCTTGATTACAAGTGTGGACCAGCTGGCTACTCGTGTGCAGGGCATACAAGACTATGTTATCAGAAATCCTAGGTCAGAACCTAAAATACCGATTCCTGAACTGTTTTCCGGAGACAGGTTTAAGTTTAGGAATTTCGTGAATAATTGTAAATTGTTTTTGTCCCTGAGACCCTGTTCATCTGGAGATTCTGCTCAGCAAGTAAAAATTGTTATTTCGTTCTTACGGGGCGACCCTCAGGATTGGGCTTTTTCGTTGGCGCCAGGAGATCCGGCATTGGCTGATCTTGATGCGTTTTTTCTGGCGCTCGGTTTACTTTATGAGGAACCCAATCTTGAGATTCAGGCAGAAAAGGCCTTGCTGGCTATGTCTCAGGGGCAGGACGAGGCTGAAGTGTATTGCCAAAAATTTCGGAAATGGTCCGTGCTGACACATTGGAACGAGTGTGCACTGGCCGCTAATTTTAGAAATGGCCTTTCTGAAGCCATTAAGAATGTTATGGTGGGTTTTCCCATTCCCACAGGTCTGAATGATACTATGGCACTGGCTATTCAAATTGACCGGCGGTTGCGGGAGCGCAAAACCGCAAATTCCCTCATGGTGTTGTCTGAACAGACACCTAATTCGGTGCAATGTGATAGAAAAACCGCAAATTCCCTCATGGTGTTGTCTGAACAGACACCTGATTTAATGCAATGTGATAGAATCCTGACTAGAAATGAGCGGAAAATTCATAGACGCCGGAATGGCTTGTGCTACTACTGTGGTGATTCTACACATGTTATCTCAGCATGCTCTAAACGTATAGCTAAGGTTGTTAGTCCTGTCACCGTTGGTAATTTGCAACCTAAATTTATTCTGTCTGTAACTTTGATTTGCTCACTGTCATCTTATCCTGTCATGGCGTTTGTAGATTCAGGTGCTGCCCTGAGTCTCATGGATCTCTCATTTGCTAAGCGCTGTGGTTTTACTCTTGAACCATTAGAAAATCCTATTCCTCTTAGGGGTATTGATGCTACACCATTGGCAGCAAATAAACCGCAGTATTGGACACAGGTTACCATGTGCATGAATCCTGAACACCGCGAGGTGATACGTTTCCTGGTTTTACATAAAATGCATGATTTGGTTGTTTTAGGGCTGCCATGGTTACAGACCCATAATCCAGTCCTGGACTGGAAGGCTATGTCAGTCTCAAGTTGGGGCTGTCGTGGTATTCATGGGGATTCCCTGCCTGTGTCTATTGCTTCTTCTACGCCTTCGGAAGTTCCGGAGTATTTGTCTGATTATCAGGATGTCTTCAGTGAGTCTGAGTCCAGTGCACTGCCTCCTCATAGGGACTGTGACTGTGCTATAGATTTGATCCCAGGCAGTAAATTTCCTAAGGGAAGACTGTTTAATCTGTCGGTACCTGAACATACCGCTATGCGTTCATATATCAAGGAGTCTCTGGAGAAAGGACATATTCGTCCGTCTTCTTCCCCTCTTGGTGCGGGATTCTTTTTTGTGGCAAAAAAGGACGGATCTTTGAGACCTTGTATTGATTATCGGCTTTTAAATAAGATCACTGTCAAATTTCAGTATCCTTTACCGCTGTTGTCTGACTTGTTTGCCCGGATTAAGGGTGCCAAGTGGTTCACCAAGATAGACCTTCGTGGTGCGTACAACCTTGTGCGCATTAAGCAAGGTGATGAATGGAAAACCGCATTCAATACGCCCGAAGGTCATTTTGAGTACTTGGTGATGCCTTTTGGGCTCTCCAATGCGCCTTCAGTTTTTCAGTCCTTTATGCATGACATTTTCCGGAAGTATCTGGATAAATTTTTGATTGTTTATCTGGATGATATTTTGGTTTTTTCTGATAATTGGGATTCGCATGTGGAGCAGGTCAGGTTGGTCTTCAAAATTTTGCGTGAAAATTCTTTGTTTGTCAAGGGCTCAAAGTGTCTCTTTGGTGTACAGAAGGTTCCCTTTTTGGGGTTCATTTTTTCCCCTTCTGCTGTGGAGATGGACCCAGTCAAGGTCCGAGCTATTCTTGATTGGACTCAGCCCTCGTCAGTTAAGAGTCTTCAGAAGTTCTTGGGCTTCGCTAACTTCTACCGTCGTTTTATCGCTAATTTTTCTAGCATTGTGAAACCTTTGACGGATATGACCAAGAAGGGCTCCGATGTAGCTAACTGGGCTCCTGCTGCCGTGGAGGCTTTCCAGGAGTTGAAACGCCGGTTTACTTCGGCGCCTGTTTTGTGCCAGCCTGACGTCTCACTTCCCTTTCAGGTTGAGGTGGATGCTTCGGAGATTGGGGCAGGGGCCGTTTTGTCGCAGAGAGGCCCTGGTTGCTCTGTTATGAAACCTTGTGCCTTTTTCTCTAGGAAGTTTTCGCCTGCCGAGCGAAATTATGATGTGGGCAATCGGGAGTTGTTGGCCATGAAATGGGCATTTGAGGAGTGGCGTCATTGGCTCGAGGGTGCTAAGCATCGTGTGGTGGTCTTGACTGATCACAAAAATCTGATGTATCTCGAGTCTGCTAAACGCCTTAATCCGAGACAGGCCCGCTGGTCATTGTTTTTCTCCCGCTTTGATTTTGTTGTCTCGTATTTACCAGGTTCAAAGAATGTGAAGGCCGATGCTCTTTCTAGGAGCTTTGTGCCTGATGCTCCTGGAGTCACGGATCCTGTTGGTATTCTTAAAGACGGAGTTATCTTGTCAGCTATTTCTCCGGATCTGCGACGTGTGTTGCAGAGATTTCAGGCTGATAGGCCTGAGTCTTGTCCACCTGACAGACTGTTTGTCCTGGATAAGTGGACCAGCAGAGTCATTTCCGAGGTTCATTCCTCGGTGTTGGCAGGTCACCCGGGAATTTTTGGCACCAGAGATCTGGTGGCCAGGTCCTTTTGGTGGCCTTCCTTGTCAAGGGATGTGCGGTCATTTGTGCAGTCCTGTGGGACTTGTGCTCGAGCTAAGCCTTGCTGTTCTCGTGCCAGCGGTTTGCTCTTGCCCTTGCCTGTCCCGAAGAGACCTTGGACACATATCTCCATGGATTTCATTTCTGATCTTCCGCTATCTCAGGGCATGTCCGTTATCTGGGTGATATGTGATCGCTTCTCCAAGATGGTCCATTTGGTTCCTTTGCCTAAGCTGCCTTCCTCTTCCGATCTGGTTCCTGTGTTTTTCCAGAACGTGGTTCGTTTGCACGGCATCCCTGAGAATATTGTGTCAGACAGAGGATCCCAGTTCGTTTCCAGGTTCTGGTGATCCTTTTGTAGTAGGATGGGCATTGATTTGTCGTTTTCGTCTGCTTTCCATCCTCAGACTAATGGACAGACGGAGCGAACCAATCAGACTTTGGAGGCTTATTTGAGGTGTTTTGTCTCTGCTGATCAGGACGATTGGGTGACATTCTTGCCGTTGGCTGAGTTTGCCCTTAATAATCGGGCTAGTTCCGCCACCTTGGTTTCGCCTTTTTTCTGCAACTCTGGTTTCCATCCTCGCTTTTCTTCGGGTCATGTGGAGCCTTCTGACTGTCCTGGGGTGGATTCTTTGGTGGATAGGTTGCAGCAGATCTGGAATCATGTGGTGGACAACTTGAAGTTGTCACAGGAGAAGGCTCAGCGCTTTGCCAACCGCCGCCGCGGTGTGGGTCCCCGACTACGCGTTGGGGATTTGGTATGGCTTTCTTCCCGCTTTGTTCCTATGAAGGTCTCCTCTCCCAAATTTAAACCTCGTTTTATTGGGCCTTACAAGATATTGGAAATCCTTAATCCTGTATCTTTTCGTCTGGATCTTCCTGTGTCGTTTGCTATTCACAATGTATTTCATAGGTCCTTGTTGCGGCGGTACATTGTGCCTGTAGTTCCTTCTGCTGAGCCTCCTGCTCCGGTGTTGGTTGAGGGCGAGTTGGAGTACGTGGTGGAGAAGATCTTGGATTCTCGCCTCTCCAGGCGGAGGCTTCAGTACCTGGTCAAGTGGAAGGGCTATGGTCAGGAGGATAATTCCTGGGTGGTCGCCTCTGATGTTCATGCGGCCGATTTAGTTCGTGCCTTTCATGCCGCTCATCCTGATCGCCCTGGTGGTCGTGGTGAGGGTTCGGTGACCCCTCACTAAGGGGGGGGTACTGTTGTGAATTTGCTTTTTGCTCCCTCTAGTGGTTACTAGTTTTTTGACTCTGGTTTTTCTGTCATTCCTTTTATCCGCACCTGGGTCGTTAGTTAGGGGTGTTGCTATATAAGCTCCCTGGACCTTCAGTTCAATGCCTGGCAACGTAGTTATCAGAGCTAGTCTGCTGTGCTCTTGTCTACTGATCCTGGTTCCAGTTATATCAGCTAAGTCTGCCTTTTGCTTTTTGCTATTTGTTTTGGTTTTGTATTTTTGTCCAGCTTGTTCCAAATCTATATCCTGACCTTTGCTGGAAGCTCTAGGGGGGCTGGTGTTCTCCCCCCGGACCGTTAGACGGTTCGGGGGTTCTTGAATTTCCAGTGTGGATTTTGATAGGGTTTTTGTTGACCATATAAGTTACCTTTCTTTATTCTGCTATCAGTAAGCGGGCCTCTCTGTGCTAAACCTGGTTCATTTCTGTGTTTGTCATTTCCTCTTACCTCACCGTCATTATTTGTGGGGGGCTTCTATCCAGCTTTGGGGTCCCCTTCTCTGGAGGCAAGAAAGGTCTTTGTTTTCCTCTACTAGGGGTAGCTAGATTCTCCGGCTGGCGCGTGTCATCTAGAATCAACGTAGGAATGATCCCCGGCTACTTCTAGTGTTGGCGT